>NW_021823412.1:1340121-1640121 GCF_901001165.1 Salmo trutta
AGATTCCTGTTATGGTGCAGGTAGACTACCTACATTAATAGATTCCTGTTATGGTGCAGGTAGACTACCTACATGATACATTCCTGTTATGGTGCAGGTAGACTACCTACATTAATAGATTCCTGTTATGGTGCAGGTAGACTACCTACATTAATAGATTCCTGTTATGGTGCAGGTAGACTACCTACATTATGATTCCTGTTATGGTGCAGGTAGACTACCTACATGAAGATTCCTGTTATGGTGCAGGTAGACTACCTACATAATAGATTCCTGTTATGGTGCAGGTAGACTACCTACATTAATAGATTCCTGTTATGGTGCAGGTAGACTACCTACATTAATAGATTCCTGTTATGGTGCAAGTAGACTACCTACATTATATATTCCTGTTATGGTGCAGGTAGACTACCTACATTAATAGATTCCTGTTATGGTGCAGGTAGACTACCTACATGATGACATTCCTGTTATGGTGCAGGTAGACTACCTACATGATGACATTCCTGTTATGGTGCAGGTAGACTGACCTACATTAATAGATTCATGTTATGGTGCAGGTAGACTACCTACATTAATAGATTCCTCTTATGGTGCAGGTAGACTACCTACATTAATAGATTCCTGTTATGGTGCAGGTAGACTACCTACATTAATAGATTCCTGTTATGGTGCAGGTAGACTACCTACATGAATAGATTCCTGTTATGGTGCAGGTAGACTACCTACATGATGACATTCCTGTTATGGTGCAGGTAGACTACCTACATGATGACATTCCTGTTATGGTGCAGGTAGACTACCTACATGATAACATTCCTGTTATGGTGCAGGTAGACAACCTACATTAATAGATTCCTGTTATGGTGCAGGTAGACTACCTACATGAATAGATTCCTGTTATGGTGCAGGTAGAGTACCTACATGATGACATTCCTGTTATGGTGCAGGTAGACTACCTACATGATGACATTCCTGTTATGGTGCAGGTAGACTACCTACATGATGACATTCCTGTTATGGTGCAGGTAGACTACCTACATTAATAGATTCCTGTTATGGTGCAGGTAGACTACCTACATGATGAGATTCCTGTTATGGTGCAGGTAGACTACCTACATGATACATTCCTGTTATGGTGCAGGTAGACTACCTACATTAATAGATTCCTGTTATGGTGCAGGTAGACTACCTACGTGATGACATTCCTGTTATGGTGCAGGTAGACTACCTACATTAATAGATTCCTGTTATGGTGCAGGTAGACTACCTACATTAATAGATTCCTGTTATGGTGCAGGTAGACTACCTACATTATGACATTCCTGTTATGGTGCAGGTAGACTACCTACATTAATAGATTCCTGTATGGTGCAGGTAGACTACCTACATGACATTCCTGGTATGGTGCAGGTAGACTACCTACATGAATAGATTCCTGTTATGGTGCAGGTAGACTACCTACATGATGACATTCCTGTTATGGTGCAGGTAGACTACCTACATTAATAGATTCCTGTATGGTGCAGGTAGACTACCTACGCGATGACATTCCTGGTATGGTGCAGGTAGACTACCTACGCGATGACATTCCTGGTATGGTGCAGGTAGACTACCTACATGAATAGATTCCTGTTATGGTGCAGGTAGACTACCTACATGATGACATTCCTGTTATGGTGCAGGTAGACTACCTACATTAATAGATTCCTGTTATGGTGCAGGTAGACTACCTACATTAATAGATTCCTGTTATGGTGCAGGTAGACTACCTACATGATGACATTCCTGTTATGGTGCAGGTAGACTACCTACATTAATAGATTCCTGTTATGGTGCAGGTAGACTACCTACATTAATAGATTCCTGTTATGGTGCAGGTAGACTACCTACATGATGACATCTATTAATGCAGGTAGACTACCTACATTAATAGATTCCTGTTATGGTGCAGGTAGACTACCTACATTAATAGATTCCTGTTATGGTGCAGGTAGACTACCTACATGATGACATTCCTGTTATGGTGCAGGTAGACTACCTACATGATGACATTCCTGTTATGGTGCAGGTAGACTACCTACATTATAGATTCCTGTTATGGTGCAGGTAGACTACCTACATTAATAGATTCCTGTTATGGTGCAGGTAGACTACCTACATTAATAGATTCCTGTTATGGTGCAGGTAGACTACCTACATGATGACATTCCTGTTATGGAAAAAAGAGGAAGATTGATCTTTATGGGATAATAATGATTACAAAACCCTGTGAGTTTTTATTTTGAATTCTGTGGTCACACATTGAGATTCATGGTTGCAAGTATGATTCCTCTTCAAGCTACTTCCTGAGATTTAGTGAGTTTGAGTTTACCGACATATCAGGCCCGTCTTTAGAAATTGTATCCGAGATGTACTTTACCGGCATAAAAGGTTTTATGGAAGCCTGGTTACATCCATGTGTTTCTCAACCTCTACTTTACACACACGTTTGTGGTCGACCTCCATTAACTTTTTTCACTCTCAATCGTTAATGAAAATTCTTCCCTGCAGCATCTCTGCATGCCAACCAGTTGATCTCAATCAGTTCTTGAGTTTTGTACAGTGCTGTGTCGTGTCTTTGGCATCATTAAACTGAAGACTTATTTGTAGTTTATTAAATCAATTCTCTGTAATTATTAGTACGTGATTAATCAGGCAGATGTCATTTATTTATTTATTTATTTATTTATTATTTCACCTTTATTTAACCAGGTTGGCAAGTTGAGAAAAAGTTCTCATGTACAATTGCGACCTGGCCAAGATAAAGCAAAGCAGTTCGACAACATACCACAACACAGAGTTACCCACTGGAGTAAAACAAACATACAGTCATAATACAGTAGAAAAATAAGGCTATGTTACAATGTGAGCAAATGAGGTGAGGTAAGGGAGGTAAAGGCAAAAAAAGGCCATGGTGGCAAAGTAAATACAATATAGCAAGTAAAACACTGGAATGGTAGATTTGTAGTAGAAGAAGTGCAAAGTAGAAATAGAGATAATAGGACACGCGGAGTCAATCACCACCTCCGGAGACACCTGAAAACCCCACCTCTTTAAGGAATACCTGGGATAGGATAAAGTAATCCTTCTAACCCCCCCCCCCCCCCCCCCCCAAAAAGATTTAGATGCACTATTGTAAAGTGGTTGGTTCCACTGGATATCATGTAAATGTAATGTAAATAATGGGGTGCAAAGGAGCAAAATAAAATAAATAAATACAGTAGGGGAAGAGGGTAATTGTTTGGGCTAAAGTATAGATGGGCTATGTACAGGTGCAGTGATCTGTGAGCTGCTCTGACAGCTGGTGCTTAAAGCTAGTGAGGGAGATAAGTGTTTCCAGCTTCAGAGATTTTTGTAGTTCGTTCCAGTCATTGGCAGCAGAGAACTGGAAAGAGAGACGGCCAAAGGAGGAATTGGCTTTGGGGGTACCAGAGAGATTTACCTGCTGGAGCGGCGTGCTACAGGTGGGTGCTGCAATGGTGACCAGTGAGCGGAGGATAAGGGGGGACTTTACCTAGCAGGGTCTTGTAGATGACCTGGAAGCCAGTGGGTTTGGCGATGATTATGAAGCGAAGGCCAGCCAACGAGAGCGTACAGGTCGCGTGGTGGGTAGTATATGGGGGCTTTGGTGACAAAATGGATGGCACTATGATAGACTGCATCCAGTTGTTGAGTAGGGTATTGGAGGCTATTTTGTAAATGACATCGCCGAAGTCGAGGATCAGTAGGATGGTCAGTTTTACGAGGATATGTTTGGCAGCATGAGTGAAGGATGCTTTGTTGCGAAATAGGAAGCCAATTCTTGATTTAACTTTGGATTGGAGATGTTTGATGTGAGTCTGGAAGGAGAGTTTAGTCTAACCAGACACCTAGGTATTTTGTAGTTGTCCACATATTCTAGGAATTAACTAGGAAGTCGGGGCACCAAGGAAAAAATTCAGATTACAAAGTTGTCATTTCCTAATATAACTTTCAGATATTTTAATATCTGATCAATTAGTCTTCTCATTAATTAATTAGTCTTAACCCACGTTAGTCTCATTCCGAATGTCGTAAATTGTTGGTTATCTGCACGAACCCAGTCCTTCCACTATGAGTCATCCATACATAAATTGTCTTAGTTAGTAAATCATTTATTTACTAAATAAATCACAGAAATGCTCAAAGAAACAGTAGATATAGTTACAAGGAAATGATAGCGGATGTGGGCTAAACCGGCATCGCAGCTTGGTGGACAAAAGGGAAGTGGGGGTCCACTGAGATAAGACACCACAAAGTTGATAATTATAACAATTGAAATGCTAACCCTTTGCACATGAACGCTCACTCATTCGGGAATAATTGCAATCAATATATATATTTACGCTCAGTGTGTCGTCCTGATCTCTGTTGGAAAGTTAGTTTCTGTTGGAGAGTTTGTCCGCCCTCTCTCTCTCTGCCGTGGTTAGGATGGATAGTTCAGAGTAACATTCAGCAATGTCGTTATAGAATAGATGTTTCGACAGTTGTCGGTCTTTCGCGTTCACTGATATCGAATTCCTAGCTGCAGACTAGTAATTAGTATCAAAGATTTGTTCTTATTCTGTCGGTTAGATAGTCTAAGAGTTTAACCACGTGGTATGGTTAAGAATTCAGAAATGGGCTCAAACCTTAGCCCTCTCGTAATTGAGGTAAGCTTGTCTCTACTCAAACCTTAACCCTCTCGTAATTGAGAAAAGCATGGTCTGAAGATAAAATCCCAAGTTAGGGTTATATTCGGAGGAGCAGAAAGGGGCGGTCCCATGACGCCAGCTCAATGTCTGCGCTCATGGGCGGGCCTCTGATTTAGTTAAACTCCAAAAAGAATTGGAGTTTCCTTCATTAAACAGTCTAAAATCCCATTACATAATTTCACAAATAGTTTCATCTTTACTCATTCATTTTATACAACAACTAGATGTAAGCCTCATAACTGAGACTCTTGTATAAACAGGGTTATGGTAATGTGGCTGTATTGTCTCTCATGAGTTTCACAAAATTGTACCAAACTGACCAGTTCGTAGCTGGCTACGTCACCAACCTTTTATACATTCTCCAGAACATGAATATTGTTCGGTTCTCAAGTTCTGTGAGGTGGAAGAAATTCCTTTTGTTCTCTCTATGAAAACTCTCTTATACTTTGGCCATGAGGAGAGAATCTCCTCCAGGAATATATGACCTGCCTAACAGAGCCTGGTGTAGGGAGTATAGAGAGAGGGGGGATGGTGCTCACTGTACCCAAAGAGGGCAACGTCATGACAGCTGTTTTGAGTGAAGTACAGTGAGTGAATTTTAGAGGAGATGGTGTTAACAACCTGCAGCATACGTGTGTTTTGATTCAATCACAGCACATATTTTGTCTAGTGGTGCTCTGTTGGGTTTTGGGCGCATGAGAAATTTGACCATTCGCACAGTCATCTTAAAATCTCATAAGAAATGTGGTGTTTTTTGTCTTCCAGTAATGTTATGCTATTATATTATATCTGTAGAATACTATCAGTATGTAGACATAGATCTGAATCAAACTTTATTTTTTAACATTCATCACTGAAATCACCAGAGTACTCTGTTTTCTGGGCAGTGAATGAGTCGAACAGAGACTACGTCAAGTACAGAATCACATACATACGTACGTAGGAGCTTCTGTTGTTTTGCGATCTAGAAAAGGCTTCCAGAGGATTCAGAACAGCAGCCACTCAGTTTTAAGATACATTAGGACTTAAGTTAAGCTATGTAGTTGTTGATGTGATATTGATGCTCTATTGATGAAGTGATCTGTCTCCCTGTTTTGTTGAAAGTGTCCAGAAGCCCAGAGCAGAGTCACCTTCATCCAGCCAGGAACCTCTGAGACATGACAAAATGTCTGAACAACAATGAAAAGCTTTGACTACCAGTTGGACTATGAAAATGTTCAGAATTCAGTTGAGACGATGGAGAGGACTGGCAACGAGGGTGCTGTAATGTTCACCCACAGGCCTCTGGATATGAGAAGTAAGACTGGGAGTTACAACATCCCCCCCCGTCCACACCAACACACACCTTTTATATCTTTCTCTATTGATCAAATTAATATTAGATCATGTTGATAAGTTTTAACTGTCAAAAGCTAAACCTTTTAGGGCTAGGGGGCAGTATTTTCACTTTTGGATGAAAATCGTGCCCAGAGTAAATGGCCTAATACTCCGGCCCAGAGTCAAATATTTGCAAATGATTAGTAGATTTGGATAGAAAACACTCTAAAGTTTCCAAAACTGTTTGAATGATGTCTGTGAGTATAACAGAACTCATATGGCAGGCAAAAACCTGAGAGAAATCCTTAGAGGAAATGAAAGTCTGGTTCCTGTAGTTTTCTTAAGTCCTTGCCTTTCTGACACACACATAGGACTCAAATAGCACTTCCTAAGGCTTCCACTAGATGTCAACAGTCTTAGAAAGTTGTTTGAGCCTTTTGCGGTAAACACAGACCAAAGGAGAACGCTGGTAAGCAGGTGCCCTGAAAATCCATTGAGTTCATAGGGCGCGTTCATGTGAGAAGTCCACTTTGTTTCAAAAACGTTTTTCAAGGCAATGCATGGGTCCGGTTGGAATATTACTGAAGTTTCACGTTCTCAAGGCCCTAAAGATTGATGCTATACAACGTTTGACATGTTGAACGAACGTAAATAGAACTTTTTCTTGACTTTCGTCGTCACATTTCCCTCGCGCGTCCTACATTTTGAGTAGCCTACTGAACGCGCAAACAACATGGAGTTATTTGGACATAAATTATGAACTTTATCGAACAAAACAACATTTATTGTGGACCTGGGATTCCTGGAAGTGCCTTCTGATGAAGATTAAAGGTAAGTGAATATTTCTAATGCTATATATGAATTTAGAGTCTCCAAGATGGCCGGTGTCTATAATTGCCTGCTGTTTTTTTTCTGAGCACAATACTCAGATTATTGCAAAGTGTGCTCTCCCAGTAAAGTTATTTTGAAATCTGTCAGCGCGATTGCATTCAGGAGATGTTAATCTATAATTCTTTGAATAACAGTTTAATATTTAATCAACGTTTATGACGAGTATTTTTGTAGATCTTTGTGCTGATTCACCGGCATTTTTGGAGGCAAAATATTTTCTGAACATCACCTCCATTGTAAAATGCTGTTTTTGGATATACATATGAACTTGATAGAACAAATAATGCATGTATTGTCTAACATAATGTCCTAGGAGTGTCATCTGATGAAGATTGTCAAAAGTTAGTGCATAATTTTAGCTGGTTTTCTGCTTTTGGTGACGCCTGTTCTTGCATAAAAAATGGCTGTGTGTAATGTTTTGTCTATGTACTGTCCTAACATAATCTAACTTTATGCTTTCGCCGTAAAGCCTTTTTGAAATCGTACAACGTGGTTGGATTAAGGAGATGTTTATCTATAAAATGGTGTAAAATAGTTGTATGTTTGAGAAATTTGAATTATGACATTTTGTTGTTTTCAAATTTGGCGCTCTGATATTTCACTGGCTGTTGATAGTGTGTACCGCGGGTGGGACGGTGGCGTCCCACGTTGCCCATAGAAGTTAATCTTCTAGTTTTATGGTATTCATATCAATCTCATTGTTTTCCTACAGGTGAAACTCTGCTGACAGTCCAACAAGACATTAAGGCTAAACTGAAACACAAGTATCAACACATATCTGAAGGAATTGGACACCATGGAAACCAAAGTCTGTTAAAGGACATCTACACAGAGCTCTACATCACAGAGGGTGGAAGTGGAGGGCTCAATAATGAACATGAGGTTAGACAGATAGAGATGGCATCCAAGAAACAAACCACACAAGAGACACCAATCAAATGCAATGACATCTTCAAGCCTTTACCTGGACAAGACAAACCTATCAGAACTGTGCTGACAAAAGGAATCGCTGGCATTGGAAAAACAGTCTCTGTGCAGAAGTTCCTCCTTGACTGGGCAGAGGGAAAAGCAAATCAGGACGTTCATTTCATGTTTCCTCTTCCTTTCCGTGATCTGAACCTGAAAAAGGACCAATACAGTCTGATGCAACTTCTTTCCCACTACTTCTCAGAGCTGAAAGAGATTGACAGCATTGAAGATGGTGAAACCAAAACTGTTTTCATTTTTGATGGTCTGGATGAGTGTCGACTTCCTCTAGACTTCAAAAACAATGAGAAGTGCTGTGATGTCACGAAGCCAACCTCAGTGGACGTGCTACTGACAAATCTCATCGAGGGGAATCTGCTTCCCTCTGCTCTCCTCTGGATAACCACACGACCTGCAGCAGCCAATCAGATCCCTCCTGTGTGTGTTGACCAGGTGACAGAGGTACGAGGGTTCAATGATCCACAGAAAGAGGAATACTTCAGGAAGAAAATCCCAGATCAGAATCTGGCCAATGAAATCATCAAACACATGAAGACATCAAGGAGCCTCCACATCATGTGCCACATGCCAGTCTTCTGTTGGATATCAGCCACTGTCCTTGAGATGATGCTGAAAGAGGCAGAGAATGATGAAGTCCCCAAAACTCTGACCCAGATGTACTCACACTTCATTCTCATCCAAATCATTGTGAAGAACAGGAAGTACAACACATCCACAGAAACAAACCCAAAGGACCTGTCTCAGTCAGACAAAGAGATGATCCTGAAACTGGCCAAGCTGGCTTTCCAACAGCTGCAGAAGGGCAACCTGATCTTCTATGAGGAGGACCTGAGAGAGTGTGGCCTTGATGTCACAGAGGCATCAGAGTACTCAGCATTGTGTACAGAGATCTTTAAAGAAGAATCTGGGCTGTACCAAGAGAAGGTCTACAGCTTTGTGCATCTGAGCATTCAGGAGTTTCTAGCAGCACTGCATGTTTTAGAATCATGTCTGGACAAGAAGGAAAATGTTTTCTCCCCCACTAGTGATGAAGAGAAGGAGTCAATCCAGTTGTCTGACTTACACAGGAGAGCAGTGGACCAGGCCTTGAAGAGTGAGAATGGACACCTGGACCTGTTCCTCCGCTTCCTTCTGGGCCTCTCACTGGAGTCCAATCAGCATCTGTTACGAGGCCTTCTGACACAGACAGGAAGTACAACACAGAACAATAAGGAAACAGTTGAGAGAACAGTCAGGTACCTTTCAGACATGATCGAGGAGGAATCCTCACCAGAAAGGATCATCAACTTGTTCCACTGTCTGAATGAACTTGGTGCCAACTCTCTAGTTGAAGACATGCAGACCTCCCTGCGATCAGGAACTCTTTCAGGAACAAGACTAAAACCTGACCAATGTTCAGCCCTGGCCTACCTGTTTCTGATGTCAGAGGAGGTGCTGGAGGAGTTTGACCTGAAGACATACAACACATCAGAGGAAGGTTATCAGAGGTTGCTGCCGGTAGTGAAAACCTGCAAGAGAGCACTGTAAGTTCTGTTATTGAGTTGATGTATATATTATCATTATAATGAAGGATTTGTACATATAACAGATTATCTCCTCTCTTCAGACTGGATGGCTGTCATCTCACATATAAATCCTGTGAGACTCTGGCCTCAGCTCTGCAGACACCAAACTCCCCCCTGAGAGAACTGGACCTCAGCAACAATGACCTGGAAGACAGAGGAGTGGAGCTGCTCTGTGTTGGACTAACCAGTCCACTCTGCAACATACAGACACTAGTGTGAGTTAAATATCTTCAGTATTAGTTATTATGTGGATGTTTTAAACATGTGTTAATCATGTTGTCGTGTCTTTGGCTATGCCGGATTAAGTGATATGACATGCTAACTTATAAAATGATTTCTCTGTAATTAATATTACCTGATTAAGCTAATCATGTAAATGTAATTAACTAGAAAGTCGGGGCACCACAGAAGAACGTTTATAGAGCTGTTATCTTCCGAATAAACTCTTAAAATACTTAGTAATATTTTACATCGATAGCAGTCAATATTAACCCTTAACTTATTTTCAGTCTCATAATGAAAGTTGTAAATTCTTGGTTATCTTCACGAACCCTGGCTAACAAGTTGAATCAGCAATACAAAATTGGGTTTAATTATTTATTTACTAAATACCTAACTAATCACACAGAATTACAAATACACAGAATACCAATGATGTCATACAGAAAACGTCCCGGTGGACGGAACCTGGTAACACAAAGGAAAGGGGGTTGGGCTTGAATGAAAGAGCGGGAAGATTTAGGAACAGAGAAACAGCAGCTATGCCATCGTAAATACATTATCTTATGCATTCTAAATTACCGCCCATTTGGAAAAGGAATATGCAATAAATATTTACTCTGAGCTGCGCTTCGGTAGATTGGTCGTAGATGCTGGCCGGGTTGGCCAACAGATCTTCCTGTACTCGGAACAATGTCTCTGGTGGTAAATTGGATACGTGGTGGTATCTTCGTCCGTCTGTTAGACTGGATCCGTCGTCCGTCCTTTCCTAGCCCCCGTCAACAGCGGCCGCTGCTAACTCAACGGCTAGGAAGTATCACTTCTGTAGTGAATAAGCTCAAAGTTCATACCAGTTCATACCATAGCACACGCCGAGGTTGGCTTAGTTCTGTCCTTGTCATGTGTGTCCTTCTAACGTAGAGGCTGCAGACCTCCCGTACTGGAACTACTGGTTATCTTTTCATCAAAGGCTTATATAGTGGAGAGGGGGGAAGGAGGTGTTTCATCGTTTATAACCCCTGTCTCTTCACAGGGTTGGGCCACTGATCGAGCAGGGCACTTTCCTTATGAAAACCCAATTCTCTCATTTGGAAGCTAAAATTACATTTAATCTCCTAACAAACAATTTCAATATCAAACATTTCAATTGCATAACAATTCCATGTGACTCTGATAACTAGAGGGTGTATACTTTCTCAGGTACAGTTTATGTCGTCCTGTCATCAATCATAATGTCCCAGATAACAATGAACTGACCTCCATACTCATTACGTTATCAAGCATATTTCCAACTGGTTTTATTACCAAAATATGGTTCCTTTCCCCATTTGTTTGATGTTCCCAGACTCTCTATATTTAACAGGACAGCAGTCCTTCAGTAGGGTCAGTAAGAGAGGGGAAGGGAGAAAGGTATTTATGGGGGGGGGGTCATAAACCTTACCCACAGGCCAACGTCATGACAATGTGATCTTCTGCCCTCTAGTCTAGGTCAGTGTGGTCTGACAGAGGGTTGCTGTTCAGATCTGGCCTCAGTCCTGAGTTCACCCAACTCACAACTGAAACAACTGGAGCTGAGAGACAATGACCTGCAGGACTCAGGAGTTATACTGCTGTCTGCTGGACTGGAGGATCCAGACTGTAAACTACACACACTGGGGTAAGTACAGCTGTTTCAGTCAGCTCTGTACTGAGCTGAGTTACACTGCTGTCTGCTGGACTGGAGGATCCAGACTGTAAACTACACACACTGGGGTAAGTACAGCTGTTTCAGTCAGCTCTGTACTGAGCTGAGTTACACTGCTGTCTGCTGGACTGGAGGATCCAGACTGTAAACTACACACATTGGGGTAAGTACAGCTTTTTCAGTCAGGTCAGTACTGAGCTTAGTAAAACAAATACTCTGAAAATCGGATGTTTCATGTCAATGTTTGTGTCATGGACAAATGAATGGGTGACCTACAACATGATTGACACCAGTACATCAACCTAGACAGCTGTTGTGTCTCTCTCTGTAGGCTGTCTGGCTGTCTGGTCACAGAGGAGGGCTGTGCTGCTCTGTCTTCAGCTCTGAGGTCAAACCCCTCCCACCTGAAAGAGCTGGACCTGAGCTACAATCACCCAGGAGACCCTGTAGGGGGACTGCTTTCAGCTGCTCTGGTGGATCCCACATATAAACTGATGAAGCTGAAGTAAGTCAGAATAGATGTCCTAATAGTGTGAGCAGTGGTTGTGTCATAAGTAGTGTAGTAGGGTCAGTAACATGAGGACATGATGGTAGAATTAACCCCTCTAGGACCGGCGGGACGAATTCGTCCCACCTACGTAACAGCCAGTTGAATCCTGTGGCGCGATTTTCAAAACCTTTGAAATGCTATTACTTCAATTTCTCAAACATATGACTATTTTACAGCTATTTAAAGACAAGACTCTCGTTAATCTAACCACACTGTCCGATTTCAAAAAGGCTTTACAACGAAAGCAAAACATTAGATTATGTCAGCAGAGTACCCAGCCAGAAATAATCAGACACCCATTTTTCAAGCTAGCATATAATGCCACAAAAACCCAGAAGACAGCTAAATGCAGCACTAACCTTTGATGATCTTCATCAGATGACACACCTAGGACATTGTGTTATACAATACATGCATGTTTTGTTCAATCAAGTTCATATTTATATCAAAAACCAGCTTTTTACATTAGCATGTGACGTTCAGAACTAGCATACCCACCGCAAACTTCCGGGGAATTTACTAACAATTTACTAAATTACTCACGATAAACGTTCACAAAAAGCATAACAATTATTTTAAGAATTATAGATACATTACTCCTCTATGCACTCGATATGTCCGATTTTAAAATAGCTTTTCGGATGAAGCACATTTTGCAATATTCTGAGTAGATAGCCCGGCATCACAGGGCTAGCTATTTAGACACCCACCAAGTTTAGCCTTCACCAAAATCACATTTACTATAAGAAAAATGGTCTTACCTTTCCTGTTCTTCGTCAGAATGCACTCCCAGGACTTCTACTTCAATAACAAATGTAGGTTTGGTCCAAAATAATCCATAGTTATGTTCCAACAGCGACGTTTTGTTTGTGCGTTCTAGACACTATCCCAATGGTAAATAACGGTCAAGCGCACGGCACATTTCGTGACAAAAGATTTCTAAATATTTCATTACCGTACTTCGAAGCATGTCAACCGCTGTTTAAAATCAATTTTTATGCCATTATTCTCGTAAAAAAGCGATAATATTCCGACCGGGAATCTGCAATTGGCTAAACAGCCGAAGGAAAATACTGCCTGCCATAGAGTTTTTGCCTGCCATAGAGTTCTGTTATACTCACAGACACCATTCAAACAGTTTTAGAAACTTTAGGGTGTTTTCTATCCAAAGCCAATAATTATATGCATATTCTAGTTACTGGGCAGGAGTCGTAAACAGATTAAATCGGGTACGTTTTTTATCCGGATGTGAAAATACTGCCCCCTAGCCCAAAGAAGTTAAGGGGAAGTATATTCAGCAGGCTGAGCACTCCAACACAGCATACATCACCACATGAATACTCTTCTTCTGCATCTCTGATATCCTGTTGGAATTGTACTCTGTTCTGTATGCAGTAGGTAGGGTAGAATACCTGTATGTCTCTAGTAATGAATTATACTCTGTTCTGTATGCAGTAGGTAGGATATAATACCTGTATGTCTAGTAATGAATTGTACTCCGTTCTGTATGCAGTAGGTAGGATAGAATACCTGTATGTCTCTTGTAATGAATTGTACTCCGTTCTGTATGCAGTAGATAGGATAGAATACCTGTATGTCTCTAGTAATGAATTGTACTCCGTTCTGTATGCAGTAGTAGGTGCAACGGTTGTCGTATGTAGTTACACAAAACAAGAAAACGAACAAACTTGACAGTCTTGTCAGGCACACAGCAAAACAAGAAACAACTTCCCACAAAAGACAGGTGAAAAAAGGGCTACCTAAGTATGACTCCCAATCAGCAACAACGATGTACAGCTGTTCCTGATTGAGAGCCATACCAGTCCAACAAAGAAATACACAACAGAAAAAACATAGAACAATACCCAAAAACCCCGACAACACAAAACAAACACACCCCTGCCACACCCTGACCAAACTACAATAACAAATAACCCCTTATACTGGTCAGGACGTGACAGTACCCCCCCCCAAAGGTGAAGACCCCGGATGCACCTGACACAAAAACTAGCAAAACAATAACCCACAAC
This sequence comes from Salmo trutta, assembly GCF_901001165.1. Taxonomy (NCBI): domain Eukaryota; kingdom Metazoa; phylum Chordata; class Actinopteri; order Salmoniformes; family Salmonidae; genus Salmo; species Salmo trutta. Next base: position 1,354,119 of record NW_021823412.1, read on the forward strand.
AAAAAAAACCCAAAACTACAGGGGAGAGAAGGGAGGGTGGCCAGCGTCACCGACGGTTCTTCTGCAACACCCCCCCTTCCCAATACTCCCCCTACGGAGGTGGCTCAGGAGCGGGACGCAGACCCCGCTCCACCACTGGCTCACCCCACTTCAGTGTCGCCTCTAGAGCGAGGTCCCTCTCCGTCGACCCCGGACTGGAGGGCGACACTCTGGCTGCGTCGGACTGGAGGGCGACACTCTGGCTGCGTCGGACTGGAGGGCGACACTCTGGCTGCGTCGGACTGGAGGGCGACACTCTGGCTGCGTCGGACTGGAGGGCGACACTCTGGCTGCGTCGGACTGGAGGGCGACACTCTGGCTGCGTCGGACTGGCTTAGGAGGTGCCAGACTAGGGACACGCACCACAGGGCTAGTGCGAGGAGCAGGAGCAGGACGAGCTGGTCTGGGCTGACGCACTGGAGGCCTGGTGCGTGGGGCTGGTACTGGAGGTATCAAACTGGAGACACGCACCCCAAAGCTAGTGCGAGGAGCGGGAACAGGACGTACTGGACTGAAGGCCTGGTGCGTGGTGCTGGCTTTGGAGACGCCAGACTGGAGACACGCACCTCAGGGCCAGTGCGGGGAGCGGGAACAGGATACACTGGACCGCGGAAGCGTACTGGCGGTCTCAAGCGCAGGACTGGCACCACCCTTACTGGCTGGGTGCCCGGGTCCCCCCGGCAAATGCGGGATGCTGGCACCGAGCACACCGGCCTGTGGATGCTTGGCCTCGACGCCGTGCACATCACCCCATAGCACGGGGCCTGACCAGTACCACACTGCCTCTGGTAAGCACGGGGAGTTGGCTTAGGGCTCAACCCTGGCCCAGCCAAACTACCCGTGCCCAGCCAAACTGCCTCTCAGGCTTCCATGCCAACTGTGTTCCAACATAACACTCCCGGTCCTCTCCAGCCTTCCTTCATGGTCCCTCTCCGGCTAGGATCTCCTCCCAGGTCCACGACTCCCGATAGCTCCTCTCCAGCTCCTTACCCCGCTGCTTGGTCCGGTGGTGGTGGGAAGTTCTGTAACGGTTGTCGTATGTAGTGGACCAAGGCGCAGCGGGTTGAGTGCTCATTATTAACTTTATTATGAACACTTACACAAAACAAGAAAACGAACGAACTAGACAATCTTGTCAGGCACACAGCAAAACAAGAAACAACTTCCCACAAAAGACGGGTGAAAAAGACAGGTGAAAAAAGTAAAAGGCTACCTAAGTATAACTCCCAATCAGCAACAACGATGTACAACTGTTCCTGATTGAGAGCCATACCAGGCCAACAAAGAAATACACAACATAGAAAAACCATAGAAATACAGAACATAGAACAATACCCAAAAACCCCGACAACACAAAACAAACACACCCCTGCCACGCCCTGACCAAACTATAATAACAAATAACCCCTTATACTGGTCAGGACGTGACAGTAGGATAGAATACCTGTATGTCTCTAGTAATGAATTGTACTCCGTTCTGTATGCAGTAGGTAGGATAGAATACCTGTATGTCTCTAGAAATGAATTGTACTCTGTTCTGTATGCAGTAGGTAGTGTGTAATACCTGTATGTCTCTAGTAATGAATTGTACTCTGTTCTGTATGCAGTAGGTAGGATAGAATACCTGTATGTCTCTAGTAATGAACTTGGATAGTGCACCAGAACACAACAATGTGGTTTAAATGTTGACTGCTTTATTAGGTCTTTGTCAGTCAATAACCTGTTTGTCCTACAGTGTGGATCATGGTGGAGAGTGCAGGCTGAAATCAGGGCTGAGGAAATGTAAGTCTCTTCAGTCCTAATTAACTGCATTTTCAGAACTGTAGTAACATAGTAACTAATCAATACTTGCACTGTTCCTACAAAACCACATTTTATATGAAGATGTGGTTTGATTAAACTCTCCTTTTGTCTACAGATGCCTGTTATCTCACCCTCGACCCAAATACAGCAAACCCACACCTGATTCTGTCTGAGGGGAACAGGAAGGTGACATGTGTGGAAGCGAAGCAGCATTATGAAGACCATCCAGACAGATTTGACTGTCTTTACCAAGTTCTCTGCGGAGAAGGCTTATCTGGATCTCGTTATTACTGGGAGGTGGAGAGGGATGGTGACATGGCTGATATTGGTGTGGTGTACAAAGGAATGAAGAGGAAGGGATGTGAGGATGACCGTTGGATTGGAGGCAATGGGGAGTCCTGGTGTTTAGCCTGCTCTGATAGAGGCTATCGATTTTACCATGCTGGAGTCAGCAGATCCATCTCTGATGCTGTTCCTTACAGAGTTGGAGTGTATCTGGACTGGCCAGCTGGTACTTTGTCCTTCTATAGTGTGTCCTCCTCTGGTACACTGACACACCTTTACACAGAACACACCACATTCACTGAACCCCTCTATCCTGGGTTTGGGATTTCCTTCTCCTCAGTGACCTCAGTGACCTTGTGTCAGATGGATTACCTACACACTCAAAGGTGAGTCATAGCAATGTTTCATCATGTGTTTTCCTCTGGAATCATTTGTATAATTACATTAGTAGTGGTGTGTTTTAATGTGTTCTGTTGGACCTACAGACAGTTAGATTAGTAGTAGTGGTGTGTTTTAATGTGTTCTGTTGGACCTACAGACAGTTAGATTAGTAGTAGTGGAGTGTTTTAATGTGTTCTGTTGGACCTACAGACAGTTAGATTAGTAGTAGTGGTGTGTTTTAATGTGTTCTGTTGGACCTACAGACAGTTAGATTAGTAGTAGTGGAGTGTTTTAATGTGTTCTGTTGGACCTACAGACAGTTAGATTAGTAGTAGTGGAGTGTTTTAATGTGTTCTGTTGGACCTACAGACAGTTAGATTAGTAGTAGTGGTGTGTTTTAATGTGTTCTGTTGGACCTACAGACAGTTAGATTAGTAGTAGTGGTGACTTCACATCTCTAGGGGTTTTCCTCAAGATATGCAATGTCACCATCAGTATTGATTTTATCAAAGTTGACATAGAGGGTTATGTCACATTTACATAATTTAGCATATGCTCTACCCCGGTGGGAATCGAACCCACAACCCTAACATTGCAAGCACCGTGCTCTTCCAACTGAGCTACACAGGACCACATTTTGAAGTTGACATAGTATGTTATGTCACATTTGACAATGCACCCTACATAGGGAGCTGTTCTGTCACCATTTATACACATTTTGTATTGCTTATGAAGACTGTATGTATGCTATATAAAGCCTTTATAAGTTGTAATTAGTTTTATCACAGTCTATCCTTCTGCTTTACCAACACCAGAGACCATGGTGGAGAGAGTTGTATCAAGCCTGGACCTGAGAACACCAGAGACCATGGTGGAGAGAGTTGTATCAAGCCTGGACCTGAGGACACCAGAGACCATGGTGGAGAGAGTTGGATCAAGCCTGGACCTGAGAACACCAGAGACCATGGTGGAGAGAGTTGTATCAAGCCTGGACCTGAGGACACCAGAGACCATGGTGGAGAGAGTTGGATCAAGCCTGGACATGAGAACACCAGAGACCATGGTGGAGAGAGTTGGATCAAGCCTGGACCTGAGAACACCAGAGACCATGGTGGAGAGAGTTTTATCAAGCCTGGACCTGAGAACACCAGAGACCATGGTGGAGAGAGTTGTATCAAGCCTGGACCTGAGAACACCAGAGACCATGGTGGAGAGAGTTGTATCAAGCCTGGACATGAGAACACCAGAGACCATGGTGGAGAGAGTTGGATCAAGCCTGGACCTGAGAACACCAGAGACCATGGTGGAGAGAGTTTTATCAAGCCTGGACCTGAGAACACCAGAGACCATGGTGGAGAGAGTTTTATCAAGCCTGGACCTGAGAACACCAGAGACCATGGTGGAGAGAGTTGGATCAAGCCTGGACATGAGAACACCAGAGACCATGGTGGAGAGAGTTGTATCAAGCCTGGACCTGAGAACACCAGAGACCATGGTGGATATAGTTGTATCAAGCCTGGACCTGAGAAATGTGAGTGTTAACTGATAATTGTTTGTTAAATCAAAATACTTTTAAAGCGTTCATTATAGTTGAGTCCCAGACAAAGAACACAATCCACAATCATGATCTATTGTCAAAACAAACTTAAAGGTAGAGTCAGCGATATGACGTAGATGCACAAATCAAACAGCTTAGAGGGTCAATTTCTACAACAACTAAGAGCGTTGTACCGCAAGGCTAGACGACTGTTTTGTTTCCGTGGTTACCACTCTGTGAGAGAGTGAAGAGAACCTTTCCACATGGGCAGGTACTGTGTGTGACTGTGTGAGAGAGAAGTCAGGCATCTTGCTCATCACAATATCTGTGGTGCTGCTCATACGTCATCATTTAGCTGACTCTACCTTTAAGCTCTCATCCTAGGATCTACCAGAAATCAGACCCCCAACATCTACAAAACATGGACCAGAACGATGTTGTTTCCTGCTTCCACAAACATTCATTAATATAACACTAATGTCAGATTATTGTATGCTAATGAGTGTACATTCTGAGACTGTTGATCACTTATATTTATTTTATTAGAAGTCTATTTAATAATTATTAATTCATTATTACATGAGATTGTCCATTTTAAATAACAACTTATTTTCACTTTAGGGATTCCTCAGAGCTGTAAGACTTGTGACCATGTTGAGGTAAGTCATAATGTCAATTCTTACTTTTACATACCTGCAGGAGTCAAGCACAGTCTCAAAGCCAGGTGGGTACTGACCAACCATTCATACTGGGATATAGACAGTCCTGTGTTCTGCTTTAGTAATATAAACACAGTCTCAAAGCCAGGTGTGTACTGACCAACCATTCATACTGGGATATAGACAGTCCTGTGTTCTGCTTTAGTAATATAAACACAGTCTCAAAGCCAGGTGTGTATTGACCAACCATTCATACTGGGATATAGACAGTCCTGTGTTCTGCTTTAGTAATATAAACACAGTCTCAAAGCCAGGTGTGTACTGATCAACCATTCATACTGGGATATAGACAGTCGAGTGTTCTGCTTTAGTAATATAAACACAGTCTCAAAGCCAGGTGTGTACTGACCAACCATTCATACTGGGATATAGACAGTCCTGTGTTCTGCTTTAGTAATATAAACACAGTCTCAAAGCCAGGTGTGTACTGACCAACCATTCATACTGGGATATAAACAGTCCTGTGTTCTGCTTTAGTAATATAAACACAGTCTCAAAGCCAGGTGTGTACTGACCAACCATTCATACTGGGATATAGACAGTCCTGTGTTCTGCTTTAGTAATATAAACACAGTCTCAAAGCCAGGTGTGTACTGACCAACCATTCATACTGGGATATAGACAGTCCTGTGTTCTGCTTTAGTAATATAAACACAGTCTCAAAGCCAGGTGTGTACTGACCAACCATTCATACTGGGATATAGACAGTCCTGTGTTCTGCTTTAGTAATATAAACACAGTCTCAAAGCCAGGTGTGTACTGACCAACCATTCATACTGGGATATAGACAGTCGAGTGTTCTGCTTTAGTAATATAAACACAGTCTCAAAGCCAGGTGTGTACTGACCAACCATTCATACTGGGATATAGACAGTCCTGTGTTCTGCTTTAGTAATATAAACACAATCTCAAAGCCAGGTGTGTATTGACCAACCATTCATACTGGGATATAGACAGTCCTGTGTTCTGCTTTAGTAATATAAACACAATCTCAAAGCCAGGTGTGTACTGACCAACCATTCATACTGGGATATAGATATAGTCCTGTTTTCTGCTTGTAGGCATGCAGGATTTTAGATGTTGTCACCTTTGTTCATTAGACAGTGTAATCAATATATCACCAGCATTCTATGTAACATTGAATAAATACATTAGATAAATTACTGTTTATTTAATGGGCCAGTTTCCCAGACACAGATTAAGCCTAGTCCTGGACCTTAAAGAACTTTCTATTGAAACTTCCATTGAGCATGTTTTAAGTCCTGCACTAGACTCAATCTGTGTCCAGGAAACAGGCCCCATATATATTACTGACATGCTTGTCCTTGTTCAGGACTCCACACACTGGCTTCAGATTGAGCCCTTGACTTCCACTGTCCAGGGAGTGACAATGTTCAGGTAAAATAACTACTTTTAACATTTCATTCCACCTGCTAGTGTATTTCCCCATTACCTTTGGGAATAGTCTTCTAATCCAACCTCTCCATTTGACCATTGACCCTCTCTACCATATCTTGTTGTTGCCCTCAGACACAGGACACCCAAAGGGAGTTATGAGTGCACAGTGTCTGGGCTCCGCTGGCTGTGTGAGAGAGATGTCATTCTGAAGTATCACTTCAGGAACTGGGATCCCTACAGTCAACTTCTGAAAGACATGCAGTACACACAAGGTGGTCCATTGCTGGACATCACTATGGAGTTAGGTGAACTGGAGGAAGTTCATCTGCCACACTGTGTCTGTTTAGGTAAAACCATATAGAAATAGTATTCAGAAAGACATTTCCATGTAACTGAGTTTCACTTCCTGAATGAATGAATGAATGAGCTATTCTGGGAGTTTGAGTTTACTGTGATCTGGTACTGCATATTCTTTGTGTTTTAGTTGGATGAATAATACAATATTTGTCTTTCTGTCTCCTTTTTATTGTGTTGTTCAGGGACCAACCCTTCCCTGAGGAATGAGATGAAGATTCTTCATGTAGAGGAACATGGAGTGTCTTTAGAGGAAGTGCATGAGGTCACCAGATTCCATGCTAAGATTCTCCATCCCAAGTTCTCAACTCTCTCTGTTATACTGAGCTATGTCTTTTCTTGGAACGTAGATGTCCACTGTGACGTGGTCGTCTATATGGCAGTAAAAAAGGAAACAGTAATTTCAAGGCTGTACCTGCTCCTCAGAAACTCCAGTCAGAAAGAGGTGATACACTATCATTGAAGTGACAACATGTGTATGTTGAAACTTACAAAAGGAAAGCTGATAATCTCTAGATTACAAAGAAAACATGCAGCTCTGTGAGAAATCTATTTCTGTCTCATTAATTTGAAGAGCCAGTAGATGGCACACTTATCTCTGGGCGAAGGAGATCCCAATGCCCCGGGGCAGTGAAGGGGACATTGCCCCGGGGCAGTGAAGGGGATATTGCCCCGGGGCAGTGAAGGGGACATTTCCCTGTGTAGGGTGCTGTCTTTCACATGGGACGTTAAACAGGTGTCTGTGGCCACTAAAGATCCCATGACACTTATCGTAAGAGTAGGGATGTTAACCCCGGTGTCCTGGCTAAACTCCCAATCTGGCCTTCATACCATCAATGCAACCTAATCATCCCCAGCTTCCAATTGGCTCATTCATCCCCTCTCCTCTCCCCTGTAACTCTTCCCCAGGTCGTTGCTGTAATAGAGAATCTCTTCTCAGTCAACTTACCTGGTACACCTTTAAAATAATATCCTGCTAAAATAAAGATAATAAATCAATAACGATTATGTTGACAAAATTGGATTGCTCAGTGAGCTGCATGTTGTGTGAATTTTGAGACTACATTGTTCTGACTACTACATTGCTCATTTTGTAGGCTGTTCAGGAACGGGAGAAAAATCAGATGTCCCAAGGATATTCAGAATTTCTCCTGTCAAGTCCAAACGGGTCCTTAAAGCTGAACAGTTGGTTTGCGTTCAAGAATCCCCACTCCACTTCCATCTATCCAGAGGTGCAGTTTTAGCAGGCTGAGGACATTAATCTGTCATATTGTATATGAATAACTGGAATATCATTCTATTTCACTCTCTCTCTCTCTCTGTCTGTTGTCTCAATCGTTGCACCATATGGCCTTCTACAGAAGATTCAGCTGTTACCTGCAGACACCACACCAAGCTGTTGTCAGATGATATTGGGAAACACAGGGGTTGACATTGAGATGGAGTTAATCGGGGAAGATGAGAGGACAGTATGGAAATCAGTGGTATCAAAAGGTAAGAAATACTAGACATAAACAGTATGTCCATCATCAATGTCCTTTTCTAACAGATGCTATTAAAATGTTTTATGATATTTGCTATTGTTTGTTTTTCAGATGTATACAGCAACGACTCTCATCCAATATGTAAGTTTGTTTTTGTGGATGAGGTTCCAGAGCTAACGTCTCTTCAAGTTGTGATGAAGGACACTGATGAAGGTCTTCATGAGTCATGTTCAGTGGGGTGATGAAGGTCTTCATGAGTCATGTTCAGTGGGGTGATGAAGGTCTTCATGAGTCATGTTCAGTGGGGTGATGAAGATCTTCAATGAGTCATGTTCAGTGGGGTGATGAAGGTCTTCATGAATCATGTTCAGTGGGGTGATGAAGGTCTTCATGAGTCATGTTCAGTGGGGTGATGAAGGTTTTCATGAGTCATGTTCAGTGGGGTGATGAAGGTCTTCATGAGTCATGTTCAGTGGGGTGATGAAGGTCTTCATGAGTCATGTTCAGTGGGGTGATGAAGGTCTTCATGAGTCATGTTCAGTGGGGTGATGAAGGTTTTCATGAGTCATGTTCAGTGGGGTGATGAAGGTCTTCATGAGTCATGTTCAGTGGGGTGATGAAGGTTTTCATGAGTCATGTTCAGTGGGGTGATGAAGGTCTTCATGAGTCATGTTCAGTGGGGTGATGAAGGTCTTCATGAGTCATGTTCAGCGGGGTGTAATGATATAGAACATTGACAGTTTTGCAGGGCTCTGTATATCTATCTACATCACATTTTATTGTGTTACAAAGTGGGATTAAAAGGGATTTCATTGTCATTTCTTGTCAACAATCTACACAAAATACTCTCTAATGTCAAAGAATATATATATATATTTAGATATAAATTAAATACCTAAAATAGTGTTTCCATAAGTATTCAGCCCCCTGAGTCAATACTTAGAAACACCTTTGGCAGGGATTACAGCTGGAAGTCTTCTTGGGTACGTCTCTAAGAGTCATTACAGGTGGGAGTCTTCTTGGGTAAGTCTCTAAGAGCTTTACATACCTGGATTGTACAATATTAGCCCATTTATTATTTTCAAAGTTCTTCAAGCTCTGTCCAGATGTTGGAGATCATGGCTAGACAGCCATTTTCACATCTTGTCATAGATTTACAAGCAGATTTAAGTCAAAACTGTAACTTGGCCACTCAGGAACATTCAATGTCTTCTTGGTAAGAAACCCCAGTGTAGATTTAACCTTGTGTTGTAGGTTATTGTCCTGTTGAAAGGTGAATTCCTCTTCCTGTGTCTGGTGTAAAGCAGGCTGAACCAGGTTTTCCTCCAGAAGTTTGCCTGTTCTTATCTCCATCCTGTTTCTTTTCATCCTGAAAAACTCCCCAGTATTTGCTGATGACAAGCATACCCATACCATGATGCAGCCACCACCATGCTGGAAAATAAGGAGGCAGTTACTCAGTGATGTGTTGGATTTGCCCCAAACATGAGGCTTTGCATTTGGGCCAAAAAGTGTCTTCCTTTGTAGATGTTTTTTACAGTATTACTTTAGTACCTTGTTGCATATAAGATGTTTTGGAATATTTTTATTCTGTATTTTTTTATTCTTCTTTTCTCTCTGTCATTTAAGTCGTTATGATGGAGTCACTACAATGTTGTTGATCCATATTTTCAGTAGATTGTTGACAAAACATTACAATTAAATCCATTTTAATCCCACTACGTAACACAATAGAGAAATCCAAGGGGTGTGAATACTTTTGCAAGGCTCTGTATGTTATGTAGAATAGACAATCGTGTCAGCCAGGGTAGGCGTCAATTCCAAATAAGTCAGTCAATTCAGGAAGTTAACTGAAATTCCAATTCAATAACCGGAAAAGGGCATCAATTTTCAATGACTTATAGGAAGACCATTTTTATTTATTTGTTATTTTAATTGACTGACTTGAATGTGAATTGACTACAACCCTGGAGTCAGCTCTATTCAATAAATTACTATCAGGGGAATGATAACTGGAGAGACTGTTAGATGTAGAACCAGCTGCTGTTCACCCTAAACACATATTCATTTAATTCACCCCCCTTCAGCATTAACACTCCCTGGGATTCCTGCTGAGGAGTTTCTGAAGAAACACAGAGCTATACTCATTCAGGGAGTCAAAAACCCAATGCCAATAGCAGATGATCTGTCGTCAAAGAGCATGATTGGTGATGAAGAGTACTCCAGAATAAAAGCTGAAACAACTGAACAGGACCGAATGAGAGAACTACTGAGATCAGTCCTCCCTAAAGGACCAGAAGTGACGGGAGCTTGTCTCAAAGCTCTCATTGAACATGAATACCATCTTGTTAAGCACTTGAGTGGATCTAGGTAAGACAGTTTAATTTGATCTCTCCCTTGAATATGTGGAATGATTAAATATAGGTCAAATAAAAACATAGCTACCCAGATCAAAGAGAAAGTATTTTTCATAATGGAAGCATGTTTTTGTGTTGCTGTCCGTAATAAATGACTCTTATTATAGTTCTATCATAGAACCACCATCACATCATTATCTCAGGTGTATCATAGGACCATCATCACATCATTATCTCAGGTGTATCATAGGACCATCATCACATCATTATCTCAGGTGTATCATAGGACCACCATCACATCATTATCTCAGGTGTATCATAGGACCATCATCACATCATTATCTCAGGTGTATCATAGGACCATCACCACATCATTATCTCAGGTGTATCATAGGACCATCATCACATCATTATCTCAGGTGTATCATAGGACCATCATCACATCATTATCTCAGGTGTATCATAGGACCATCATCACATCATTATCTCAGGTGTATCATAGGACCATCATCACATCATTATCTCAGGTGTATCATAGGACCATCATCACATCATTATCTCAGGTGTATCATAGAACCACCATCACATCATTATCTCAGGTGTATCTCACTCCTCATTCTTCTCCATACTTTCTGATCTCTCTCTTCCCTTCTCCTCCATCCTCTGTCTTGTAGCACGTAATCTGAAGATGCTGAGGCCTGTCTCCTAGTCTGTGGACAAAGACACTTCCTCACCTAATCTGAAGGTGCTGAGGCCTGTCTCCTAGTCTGTGGACAAAGACACTTCTTCACCTAATCTGAAGATGCTGAGGCCTGTCTCCTAGTCTGTGGACAAAGACACTTCTTCACCTAATCTGAAGACACTGAGGCCTGTCTCCTAGTCTGTGGACAAAGACACTTCTTCACCTAATCTGAAGGTGCTGAGGCCTGTCTCCTAGTCTGTGGACAAAGACACTTCTTCACCTAATCTGAAGGTGCTGAGGCCTGTCTCCTAGTCTGTGGACAAAGACACTTCTTCACCTAATCTGAAGATGCTGAGGCCTGTCTCCTAGTCTGTGGACAAAGACACTTCTTCACCTAATCTGAAGATGCTGAGGCCTGTCTCCTAGTCTGTGGACAAAGACACTTCTTCACCTAATCTGAAGATGCTGAGGCCTGTCTCCTAGTCTGTGGACAAAGACACTTCTTCACCTAATCTGAAGGTGCTGAGGCCTGTCTCCTAGTCTGTGGACAAAGACACTTCTTCACCTAATCTGAAGACACTGAGGCCTGTCTCCTAGTCTGTGGACAAAGACACTTCTTCACCTAATCTGAAGGTGCTGAGGCCTGTCTCCTGGTCTGTGGACAAAGACACTTCTTCACCTAATCTGAAGACACTGAGGCCTGTCTCCTAGTCTGTGGACAAAGACACTTCTTCACCTAATCTGAAGGTGCTGAGGCCTGTCTCCTAGTCTGTGGACAAAGACACTTCTTCACCTAATCTGAAGATGCTGAGGCCTGTCTCCTAGTCTGTGGACAAAGACACTTCTTCACCTAATCTGAAGATGCTGAGGCCTGTCTCCTAGTCTGTGGACAAAGACACTTCTTCACCTAATCTGAAGATGCTGAGGCCTGTCTCCTAGTCTGTGGACAAAGACACTTAAATGATTGTAAGGGAAATTTTAATGTTTGCTATTCTTTTAACAAATGTCTGTGTTTTATTCATGTGCTGTTCTATAAACCAATGTGTGTGTTCATCAAGTGGCTGACTGTACAATCCTCACTATCAGTAGCTGTAATTTGGCAGTAAGCCCAGATGTTGTTTTGAGAAGGAGATATCTCAGTTTCAAGGTCTCAGCTTAGAGAGAAGAAGACTGGTGAGGTGTTGGTCTGTTAAATGCTATGAACCAGTATTGGTCTGTTAAATGCTATGAACCAGTACTGGTCTGTTAAATGTTATGAACCAGTACTGGTCGGTCACATGAATGAAACAAAACGGTAATGATTCATTAATTATCCTAAACCATGCAAATATAACTTGTCTGTGTATAGCCGTTTATAAGACAACTGCTGGGTCTGACCAGGGAGAGCTCCTGATTGACATGTGTACTATGGTACATTGAGTTGGGTCTGACCAGGGAGAGCTCCTGATTGGTTGGAACCTCTCCGGCTCGCTGACAATAAACAATGATTCATTTTAGATTGACATCGAGTGTCTCTGTGTGGAAGAATTTCATCGACATGATTTTGAAAACTGGAATGATCTCTTGTCCTATACAGATGGGGAGGCTGATAGTCAGGCTAGTCAAAGAGACACATCACCACGTTGACATCTTGACCAAAGACCTTCCTTAGATTCTTTATGGGATTACAACTCACTCTGTCTGAACGAAGTGAGGAAATGGACTCACTAAAGGGGATAGCTGAGAGGACAGAGAAGGCATGTGACATCATCGACATGGTGTTGAGAAAAGGAAATGAGTCATGTTCCAGGATGATCAACCTTCTTGGGGAGTTGGACCCCTGTCTTTGTTCACAGCCTCAGATCAACAGTTGTAGTCAACCCCTGGGTGTGGGGAGACCAGGCAGAATAGACAGGCAGGATGTTTCAACATGTTCTTACTGTCTGTTGCTTTAACCCCTGGGTGTGGGGAGACCAGGCAGAATAGACAGGCAGGATGTTTCAACATGGTCTTGCTGTCTGTTGCTTTAACCTGTTGGGGCTAGGGGGCAGTATTTGCACGGCCGGATAAAAAACATACCTGATTTAAACTGGTTACTACTCTTGCCCAGAAACGAGAATATGCATATAATTAGTATATTTGGATAGAAAACACCCTAAAGTTTGTTTCTAAAACTGTTTGAATGGTGTCTGTGAGTATAACAGAACTCATATGGCAGGCCAAAAACCTGAGAAGATTCCATACAGGAAGTGCCCTGTCTGACAATTTGTTCTCCTTCTGTGGCATCTCTATCGAAAATACAGCATCTCTGCTGTAACGTGACATTTTCTAAGGCTTCCATTGGCTCTCAGAAGGCGCCAGAAAGTGGAATGACGTCTCTCCTGTCTCTGGGCGAAAAACAGCAGGAGATTTTGTGAGTGGTCAGGCTGAGAATAGTGACACTGGAGATGCACGTTCATGTGAATTCTCAAAAAAAATTCTTTCAGCCTTTGAATGAATTCAACGTCGCCCGGTTGGAATCTTATAAAAATATATCTATTTTTTTTTCTTCTCTGTGGATTATTCTGTACATATGTTGAGTGTATCTGTACCTGGTATGTTTGCACAGTGTGGTTTTGTATTTTTGTTATTTTTCTTTGCAAGTGGAATTCAGTAGGGGGGAGTGTGACAGGGTTATATTGGTGATTCCCCTTGCCACTTTATTGTTAAGCCAATGGGTTTTTGTGTTTTATTTTTGTCTTGCCTTCACCTACTCAACATGGCATCTTATTGGCTGGTTTGCGTAGCTTGCTTACGAGGGAGGATGTTTCAGTTAGAATCGTCCCAGTGAACAAGCACCAAACCAGCGGTAAGTTGTTGGTTGCAAAGCACTGTACGTCAAAAGTGATTTTTATACTCCCAAGTGATGATTTAAATGTACAATTTATATCAATTTGTTTGGAAATGTTATTGGAACATCACACATAAGATGCAGTGTTTTTTTAGGGAATATTTGTTGTGCATTTTGTTGTAGAGAATTCCAGCTAATGCTAGCTAGCAACTTACTGTGTCTGGTGGGGGGGTTGTATATTTTGTACAGTGCCTGAGTGCAGAGTTGGATGGTGAGCCGTGCATTACATGACGTGCAATTTTGTGCTGTTCCTATCAGAATAAAGCTCCATGACTGGTGCTACAAGTTGGAGTTCGTGTCGATGATTGATTGTACACAACGTCAGAAGAGTACTGTTACATATGCATGTTATAAAGTTAGCGGGAAGGAGAGTGTGTGTGCGTCAATGTGTCTGTCTGTGTCTGCACTTGTGTGCGTCCGTCTGTCTGTCTGTCTGTCTGTCTTCACATATTTCTATATTTCTTAATTCCAATCTTCTACTTTTAGATTTGTGTGTATTGTTGTGTATTGTTAGATACAGCTGCACTGTTGGAGCTAGGAACACAAGCATTTCACTGCACCCACAATAACATCTGCTTAATATGTGTATGTGACCGATAAAATTTGATTTAAATAATAACAACCATACCCAAAGGCACAATATCCACAACCCAGGGAAGGTAGTGTAGGAGGGGAGCCGTTTTAAAATCGATACCCAAACTCACACAGTGCCCAAGGGCAGAATGAGCACAGAGTTCGCGTAAGGGAGGCTCAGGGTGGCCCGGGTTCGCGTAGGGGAAGCCCCTGGAAATTGACTCCACTTAGGACTTGATGATGACGGTTACTGTTCTGTTTTATGTTGTTATACTCTGACTTCCTGAATGTCTGTGCTATCCATGCCAGAGGTAATATAGTCTGTTGTGAAATACAGTGATGATATTGAAATGTGAAAATTAGGGGCTTCCCTTACAGGGGCTTCCCCTACAGAACCCGGGCCACCCTGAGCCTCCCCTACACGTCGCCTATACACAAACGAGTGCACTCCAAGTGAAAGCTGGGCGCTCTGGTGTTTGCTACGCAAACTAAACCGAAATGTTTTGTACCCTGACATGTATCTATGTATGTGTATGTATACAATGTGCTTTGTTGAATAAAACACCAAAATACCAACCAGAATATCGTTATGTCTTTTATTTCACATTTCAATATCATCACTGTATATCACAACAGACTATTACCTTTGGCATGGATAGCACAGAGATTCAGTAAGGCAGAGTATAACAATATAAAACACAACAGTAACCATTGCTGACAGTGCTCTGTTGGAATCCCAGACGTTGGAGCATATGATCCCAGTGCTCTGTTGGAATCCCAGACGTTGGAGCATATGATCCCAGTGCTCTGTTGGAATCCCAGACGTTGGAGCATATGATCGCATGTGTCTTCATCAAGTCGTATATCCTCTGGGGTTCTTGACATTGAACTGTTATCATCTTGGTCAATGACCCAGTCAGTACAGCAGTGACAACTAGCCTTTCCTAGGGGTGACACATACAAACAATTGTTAACAAAGGACAACATAACACATTTCATGTTTACTGTGATTACAGTGTTTAAGAACTTCCGTTCTTTAAGAACTTACGTGTTGACAGTACAGCTTTATATTTGTCCCATTGACTGCAACAGTTGAACCCTTCCGTATTGTCCAGTCGTACCCTTTCACTAATGCCACTGTGTTACTCAAATGTTTATAGAAACTGAGTCCTGGTCTACTGGCAGTGTAGGTGACACAGTAGGTGTTGCTAACAAGACCCAAAGCATTTTTGTTTCCCAACAATGTATCCACATCTCCACACTCCATCATATTGACATTCGGTTCAACCCAGAGATTTTGCATCAAACATACTAACTTGGTTATGTAGCTGGTAGCCCTTTTAGGTTCAACCTCAATGCAGATAACTGTCAGATGTCTAGTACCTGTTCATATACCACTTTGTGATGTTATCCGTGATGAGGTTGATATGGTCCAGTGGGGTACAACACCATCGAATGACTATGGTAAGGTACAACATGGTAATAGTGCTGAATGTAATGGACGGACATTGTAGCTGAGCTACACTTCTTATACACAGACGAGCACCACTTGTCCAACATGGATCATTATTTCACCCAATGGTGATGCTCCGTGGTTGTAGTATCCACCAATGCTCAGTCATCACAGCACAGCTGACCCCTCCGAACACAACACCAGTATACGACAGTGCAGGAGTCCAATATGACAGTGCAAGACTCCAACTGTGTCTAACCTATCCAGGCACTGTTAGGAATCTATGATTTTTAGTGTCCATTTATGCCTACGCCACCCGAAAACAGCTGACTCTTCCAACCAAAACTCCAGTATACGACAGTGCAGGAGTACAACCTTGTCTAACCCATCCACAGTCAATGAACTACTATATTTATGTGGTAGTAACAAACAGGGCTATGGTCAGACAGCTCATATTGATGGTGAGCGTTCACCAGTTTGAAAAGGGTCAAAGTGCCATAGCCTGAAGCTATTGTCAGCTCTAGAACTGAGATTTAAATGTCAGTGTAGATTGAATTGAGATAAGTAGGTGAGCATTTACCTTCCTATATTATCTATAACACATAGACACAAAGGGAACTCACGCTATGTGTCCTTGACACTATACCACAACATCAAATGACATATACTGTGTTAGAGTGATCAGACTACAATTACAGCATGCCTTTACCTTATCATTGTTGATGTCCAATATCAAGGCCTAGGTACTAGTGTGAAGGTACCAAGCTGATACAGCAGGTTCTGAGGCTCATTCGAATGAATGAAAGTGGTGCTGTGGAACCGCGGTGGCTCTAAGAAAACACTCATCCTATACAGAGGCAGTCTGTCGAGGAAGGAGGACAAGCCATGTCTGCCACTATAAGCAGCTTTCCTAATAACAGTACTTTCTACCACTCAGACATGGGTCTTAATAACAAAGATCTGTGCATATGGAGCATGGCCATGGTCCTAATAGTGGTTTTGCTGTCACTTATCTATGGCTTGTGTTACTTCTATGGGCTATGTGCAAGGAAGATAAGATACAGCAGCCTGCCTTTGATTTCGGTGTGATTCTATTATGTGCATCATGTCATGTTACTCAGATGACCTGCTAATAAACAGTCACGTGGTTTTGTGGTAGTGTTCTTTATTTGGTCAGCCAAACAAACAACACATGAACTATACAATGAAATAGGACATGTGTCTAGATATTATATTATATTAGTTACACAGCTGAAGTGATGAAGCGTGTTGTCTAGAGATGACCTAATGTCACATGTTGCAGAAGGGCTCCTCTGTCACTCTAGCTGGGTCCCGGTGTCACAGGCCCGTTGCGGATCGGTTCTGGTTCTATTCAGATGTAGAGGATGAGTAAGAAACAAACAGTAGAACCCAGTTGTATGTTTCAGATGTAGTTGTAGATGTAGCAAGGCTATGGTTTATATATATATATACGGACTGGAGATGTAGTTACCTTGTTCCACAACGCTAATCACAGAAGCCTCTGAGGTCTCCACGACATTACCGTCACACCGACAGTTCCCATTGTAGCTCATCCCGTCACAGGAGCACGTTGTGGGCACATACACGGTGTCATACTGTAGCGAATGTACACGCGAACATGGTGTGTAAATAAAGGACGATGAATGGCCTTCTGCTACAGGTCCTGTGAGTTATCAGTATCGCCAACCCAAAAACAATCATCAACGGAGCCCCCATCAAGGACATGTTATTAAGCCAATCGTCCTTGTTGCTAATCCACCAGTAACTACTACTGTAGTACTCCTCATAGTCGACCATTGTGACGGAGAGGTGGGTAACCGATCCGTTGATGTACTCTACTGTGTAGTGTACGGTTATCCACAGATCACTAGCTAGAGGTAAATGTGTGTTTTAGCAAATGACTTTCCTTTAACACTTCTTTCTTGGGTATCATCAAGAGGGAACGTGGTTACATTTGTATAGCACAATGAACAGACACAATGCACAGACTCAATAAACAACAAGTATCACTACATAACACTGGTATTGTGTTTATTTCACATACACAAACCATGGGTTACATATAATAGTTACATGACAGAGAATTAAACATGTTTCAGTTATGTGGAGAGCAGTCCAATAGGTTGTCACTGGTGATGATCACTCTGGGGTTCTGATAGGCTGGTTCTTGCCTCCTTCCGGTTGATGCTGAGGTTTAGTTCCACCACCAGGTCCATTTGCTCTATGTGTGTCAGGATCAGAGTCATCACCAAAGTAGGAGTGCATTATATTTATCAGAGTCTCGGGGTATTTCACATAGGTGTCTGATCTCTGCCTCTTGAGCATCAGGCGTAGTGTTTTTCTTAGTCCACTATCTAGTGTCAGGTTTTTGTGGTCTTGTATTGCTGCCATGAGCTTCTGGAAGATGTCTTTGTTTCTCATGAGGTAGTTGGCCATCTTAAATTTATTAGTCAGCTCCATTTTGTGGCTCTACTCTGGTCTCTCTCTGATCTGTGGCGATGTGTAAGTGTATATGCCCTTTGTGACTGTGTGTATATATATGCTTTCACCAAGGTCTATCAGATGGACATTGCATCTCGGATCACGGCTCATGTCTTCAAATACGGCTGAATCAGCCAACCCACGATGTGTCTATGGGAGCTGTAATATTCAATCCGAGCTGAATCATTGACCAGGTCTATGACATCCGACTGGAGCCGACTCACCGACTCGTCTAAACAATCTGACCGGGTCTACCTTGTTCAATCTTGGCTGATGTCTCCAACCAGGACATTGTAGTCAAAGTGGATAAAATCTACATATCCCAGAGATAGTTTCTATTTAACATTGTATACATCTCAACATAGGTTCCTATACATTAGCCTCATCTGCAAGTCATGGCTGTACAGTCCTATCTGACGGAATGGGACCAATGTTGTCACTGTGACAACTTCAAGCATGTCACCTTGGATAGGTTTCTAGCCATCCCACACAGAAAGCTGAGGGATGACTACGGAGCATCTTTCGCTACACAACATCGGAACCTGTGCGACACTCTATGAAAGGTGTTGATGAAGAAACTACTGGTAGATCGGATGCAACGTACTCCACCTGCCCCAAGGACAGCACGACCCTTGGAAGTCGATAGCCTATCCTGCAAGATAAAGAGCCTATCATTAAGGGATCGAGTGGGAGTCAAGAGCAAAGCTTTGAACTGTTCTCCCTGTATCACAGCCCTAAGTGTCTCCAAGTGCTAGGAACGTGTCTCCGTTAAGGATCACCTGGGCGTCCCTGTGAGAGCAAAGAAAAGGAGACAAGGGGTGCGATTCCCATTGAGAGCTGTGCACAGGATGTATAACGGGGAGTCTGAGTGTCCTGGTACCAGCAGGCCCACCCCTGCACACTGCAGCTATCAAGCCAAAGGAAATCGAGACGATTCAAGCAGAATCGACTACCCTGTGTCCGGAGCTACCTCTTTCAAGAACGCTTACAAATGTCGCCGCACTCTGGTGTATGTGTGAACTGTTCCTTGTGATGTTATGTAATGTGACAATAAAAAAGCATAGTCTAACACTTTGTCAATGTCCGGACTTTATTTTTATATGATACATCGACACAATAACCATAATACCAGGTATACCAAATAGCAAGTAGTATCAAAGAGAGACAAAGGTGATATAATTGTAGGAATAAAGGACTTTGCATGTACAATATATGACAACAAATGCCTATTACCAATAAAGACAGTCCATTCCTAGGTTGTGGCTTTGTCAATGATAGCCATAGCTCTAAACGCAGCAGAAGTGTAATAGGCTGAATATGTTCAATTGTCATCAGCCAGCAACATGAGCAACATTTGATTCAGGTAAAGCGGGTACCCGGTCTCCTCTTGTTCGGTCTCAGATGGCAATGGCCAGGTGTAACCGTTCTCGGTCCACACCATCGTCCACATTGGATGGGACTGGAAGTTTCCAGTCTGGGACTGGAAACTGTGGGTCTGGACTCCATCCTGGACTCCCTCCTGGACTCCCTCCTGCCAGTGGTGTTTGTAGAAGCACTTTGAGCCGAAGTGGCACTTCCCAGGACCTTGATGAAAGTATCGACACGGTTTACTGGCCAGGAAATCTTTGTACATATGTTTCAGTTTCAACTTGCCGTCTTTATCTTCGACCCAGTAATCACACGGGATGAAAAAGTGCGATCTAGTTCGGCACTCCGGGCACAATTTAACGGTTTTGATATCGCGACATTTCACCGTTCTCCACGTGCGGATACACTCCAGGCAATAACAGTTAGGCAGAATTCCGAATCGGCGCTCCCTCGGATTGTCCTTTTCAAGCACCACCTCCAAACACACACCACACACCATGTCGCTACTGCACTTGGTGGCAACGGTGGGACCAGCTGCAGCCTTGATATGTGAGGTAATGTAATCTGTGTTCTGTCTCTCCACCCTTATCACCTCACTAGTACAGTCCATTGCCTCTGGTCCTGTGGATGCTGCTGCCATTGCAATCTGTGGTGATTAGCCTCACTGAGGTGGGCAGCACCACTGCTAGTGTTCTTAAAGAAACAATATCCTCCAAACACGGACCGTGTCTCCAACCATGCTAACTCCGGGACTGATATTGTAAACTGTTTGATATTACATAAAACACTGACCGTTTTATTAACCAGGTTAGCCCAGGGACTGATATTGTACAATGCTTGCTATTACATTCCCTACCATGGTGTAGAGGGTGCGTTGTGTCAGTAAGGTATATAATTGTCCATACACACTCCACTACTAAGTATCAGAACTATGGTTGCAATGGTCTACATACTGTCAAATGTCCTGGTAAGTAAGGCATATGGTGGTCTACAACACTCAATAATCCTCTTCACTGTTAATGTTTGAGACACTCTATTACAGAGCACAGGTACTATGGTTATGTGGTGTACACACACACACACACACACACACACACACACACACACACACACACACACACACACACACACACACACACACACACACACACACACACACACACACACACACACACACACACACACACACAGTCAATAATCCTCCTCACTATTAATGTTTGACACCACTCAATACTCCTCCTCACTGTCAACGTTGGAGTCATAACACCCTTTCCTAAACAGATTCTTTGGTCTAGGCTTAGTACCTGGACACCTCATGGGCTTCATGTGTGAGGATTCACTAGCTTGGTGCTCAGTCAGAGCTGGATATAACTATTTCGTGGTGCATTGCAAAGGGAGGCGTTGATCCTGCGGCTTGGTACAGTCAACCTCTCCATTATACTGTCGAACATGCTGCTGTGGCCCAGGCTGAAGATGTTGCTGCTGGGGATACCGATGATTCTCTAGAGGTTGAGGTGAATTCTGTGGCTGTGGCTCGGGAAGGTAATACGGGAACCTCTTCGTGAAGCTGCCTTCTTGGCTAGGTGGAGCTGAGGGGAGGTTTGTTGACACTGTAGACAGGAGCCAGCTCCTGTGTATATCGCCTAAGGGAAATGTGGTTGTCTTTGGTTCACACGGTCATGCGGTTACTCATCATAGCCTGGTGGTTGTATGTCGTTGGGCCAGCTGAAGTGATACAGTAACGAAACAACAGATATATGTAGTATCTGGAGAATTTGCCAGGCTCCGATAATATCTGATCAGGGATAGGTGCTCCGCAACACGCAGTGCTACAGCATTCCATGTGATGGAGAGATTCTACATCACCTCTGGGTATATACAAGGCATCTGCCCTCTTCCACATATCTCTCAAGACCTGCAATGTCATCTGGAGAGTTTCTCCACTCTTCAATCCACTGTCTTGGAACAGCCCCGTAGCTGGCGCGCCTGCCACGATCAGGCACTCGAACAGTGATACGGAAGCGTGTTCAGAGAACACGATCTCGCTACGAGCCAAACCATTCATCTCCTATTTACGACACCTGATGTGTTACAGATCAATAGTCTATGTCATAGATGTCACAACTATCGGAAGGAAATGGCCCAGCTAAGGATCCAAACCACAAGCAACACCGAAAGGCTGCTAGGACTGGTAGAGCATTGCAATTTGTTTCACGTTAAGACCTTGTGTTATAACGACGTGCAAAGCGTGCTGTCGTGGCTTGGGATAAAACCTGGAGACTTCACCTTCAGACAGGACGAGGACAGAGTCACAGTTCTCAACAATGTTATCACAGAGCATAGTCGCACAACTGTCGAAGTGATGAGAATCTCTGAAGAACCTCGGATAGAGGGTAAAGATCACGTAGTGGTGTACATAAAACGATACTCCGACCCAGCGATCATGAGCTGTAAATACGACTCAATCGTATTGTTCAGGGTGATACGATGCCATGTGAGGGCCCCTTACTCTCCAGAGCTGACCAAGTTGATAAAGGACACACGGATCTTAGTCGGCAGCCGCAGGACGTCCATATTCCCCAAGTTCGCAAGTGTTACACCGCAGGTCATCCAAGCAATGCCTCACCAGGAACGGCCAGTGATAGATGGATGCCCGACTATGAGCTACAACACTCAACCCAGGACACTCAAAGTGACCATAGACAACTTTGTGTGAATATTCAAGCCTCAACACTCTACAGCAAAAGGCAATCTGTGGAGCATATACGCAAACATAGCGGGGCCGAGGGGGTCAAAATGTAATTTTGTATCCAGACCGGACATGGTGCTAGGTCGAGGAGGCTTTGGGGTGACCGTTTCGGTTAACGATCACCTAGTTGCAAAGACCAACCTGTTTCCGGAAATGGTGGACTGGAGTGTTCCTTTCATAGACAATGAATTTAGTCGCTACGCGCACATTGCCTCCCAGGTGGAGGAGGTGATGATCGGCGTGTCAATACAACACGCCAACATCCTCCGCACATTCGGAGGTTTTTGGTGTGACATCCCCGGCTACCAATTGGGAGGTAGAGCAGTTATCATCATGGAACGAGCACTGTTCTCCATGTGGCGTATAGATGACACCTCAATAGTCCCCATGGTAGAACTGGACACTCTCCGAGGGCTTGAATACTTGCGATCGAGAACCATCCAGCACAGGGACTTCACACACAGGAACGTGTTGGTCTGTCACCAGCCTGATAGAAAGGCCATACCTTTTGCTTTCAAGATCAGCGACTTTGGCATGTCATGCAACTTCTCTACCCCAGATCAGCCTCGGGGCAACTGCACTAACATGGCTCCCGAAGTGCTGTGGTGCTTGAACTCAGCCACGGGGAGTGACATATTCAGCTGGTACTGTGTGATGTGGGAGTTACACAGCAACCTGCCCTTGTTCAATTACAAAGGTTCGGAGCAAAGTTATTGTAAGACGACATACGCTGACAATCTTTCTAAAATGGTAGGGGTGTACAGATCGGATTACGATGATAGTTTGGA
Organism: Salmo trutta; assembly: GCF_901001165.1. Classification (NCBI taxonomy): domain Eukaryota; kingdom Metazoa; phylum Chordata; class Actinopteri; order Salmoniformes; family Salmonidae; genus Salmo; species Salmo trutta. The sequence goes on from NW_021823412.1 coordinate 1,377,460, forward strand.
CATACGCTACATGAGATCGATAAACGCTAGCTCCCTCCAAGCTAAATACAAACACACAAGGCCCACCGCAGCAGATATAGGCAATACACTCTCTCTCATAGGCTCCCACATAGTGGACAAAGCGTTTGTCTATATGGGAGTGCTATGCATTACCCTGTTTCCTCAAGAGAGATGGTCTCCTTCCACACTGCTTAGTCTCACACGATACCAGTGTTTGGCGCAAGATGTCACGGATGCGCAGGTACCTTCCCCACAGATGCCCTTGTCCGCACAGGTAGGGGACTACAGGTCAACCGATATGATAGTGGACAAGGAATGTGCCCCCAAGGAACTCACTAAACTGGTGGAAGAGAGATCTGCGTCACAATCCCTGGTTACAGTGATCGGGTCCGATTCGAAAGTGTACTACGGAATAGACCTGATCAGGTTGGCTCCTGGTCTTATCCAGCCGTACAGCTGGTACTCGAGCAAGGTCAGAGATCTCGACTGAGTATACAAGAGCAAGTATAGCAAATGCAAGGTTGCTGAAACAGACAACCAGATCGGGGTCAGACCTTGCAAGATGGCTCCCGGAGTGTACCTAGGCTTTCCAGATGTGGGTACTTCGATCCTAAACTGTCCACAGCATCAGCGCCATCCTCAACCATCCACACTGGCAAACGATCTTCCTCCTGTCCAATCGAAGGAGGCTTATGGTATGGAAAGCTCAGTCACACCCGATGCAGGGCACGTGTCAAGGGAGGTATCTCTCCTAGATCTCAAGAACCTTGAATGGAGTGACAACTCAGCCGAAATGTTGAGCTGTAGCAATTTGGGTGATGGGATAGTCATCAGCGGCGATTGTAATATAGCGTCTGTGAGTAATAACTCTAACAGGGCTCTAGACCTCACCACAGGCCAAGCGGGAGCCAGTGTGGCCAACCTCATTGTCAGCCTGACCCAGGGGCACATTACTGAAGCCAGTGGCAAGGACGCACCAAACCCACCCAGCTGCATACCAGCAGCAGAGACAGTCCAGGCTATCGTTGATGCTATAGAGGGTGGAGTGATTATGAGAGGCAAGACGATCGAGGCGCTAGACCTCACCACAGGCCAAGCGGGAGCCAGCGTGGACAACCACATTGTCAGCCAGTCCCAGGGGCACATTACTGACGCTAGTTGCCAGGGCACACCGAAACAACCCAGCAGCATACCAGCAGCAGAGCCAGTCAAGGATATCTGTGATGATATAGAGGATAGGGTGATAATGAGAGGCAAGATGATCGAGGGGGAGATAAACACAACCATTGTCATTCTGAAGAGTAAGAACGAGCAGGAGATAGCACGCTTCAAAGAGAGCGTGGTAATCCAGTCACAGAGCATAACCAGAATGCACCCTCTTGTTTTTGCTGGTCCCAGGGACGGCTTGTGTAAGTGCTCTAGTCGCAGGGATCTTTTCATCTTCCAATACGCTCAGTTGTTCGATGACTGCAAGCAAGTGTGTAACTGGACCATTGCGGACTCACCTAACTCGGTATATGCCTTCCTGCTACAAGTGTTTCTCACGCTCAAAGCGGCCCTAGACATGCATGTGTTGCCTACTCACATGACCGAATGGAGATATATCCTGATTGGTAAAGGAGCTGTGATGATCGACATTGTCCCTTAAAAAAGCCTGAAAGCCTCTGCTCTCTCTGGGAGTACCACGTTAGATCAACTTGACCGGTCAAAGTTACTCACTGACCAGGGCAGCTGTTTCACACACGACTTAGTGTCCCAGACCGATTCCAAGTGGACCCCTGTCATAATGTTCTCAAAGTGTAAGCAACAGGGACCCGTGTAGGAGTTCACCTTTGACTATTACAAGATGTCAATAATCTACTGAGCCCGCAGGGGTCTGACATATCGCTCAGAGAACTGTTCAATAGCGTGACTACATTCAGCGTGACCGAGTACTAAAGGTCATCAACTGCTGTTGACCGTGCCACATTGGACTCCGTGCCGTTGTTCTACCAAGCCTGATTGGGCTCCCTGTCCACCTTACACCATGCGTGGCTTGATCAATTACGGGGCCCACTGCAGCATCAACAGCGTTGTCCAAGTGCTGTGTGGGACACATGAGCTACGGGACCTCATTTGGCTGGTCGATGAACACCACCACCGGTCTTCTAATACGGTGGCAGTGAGGCTTAAGCGTCTCATCTACGATATGACCAAAGGCAACACTTACTAGTATACGCAATGGCATTTTACAGAGGAGCCCCCTTCGACGGTCAGGAGGACTCAGACGTGGTCTTCAAGTGCATCATCAACGCTTTAGCAGACGACTGTGGGATAAGTAACAAGATAGGGCGGTTGTGGGACATTGAGAATGAGGATCGTATGCGCTGCCTCCATTGTAACACCGTCCAGTCCACGCTCAATAAGTCCAACACGATCACCGTGTTGATAGGCGATAATCTCCCCACAGAGCTGCAGGACTACATCAAACTGTACACTGACAACACGTTCACCACCTGTGACTACCATTGTACACACTGCCACACAGGAACTCAGATTGAAATCACCAGCAAGGTAGTGACATTGCCGCAGGTTGTGTGTATCAGGATCGAACGTGTTAGGAACATTGGCAGAGATACCACTGATATAGTCAAGACAGGCACAAGGTTTGCTTTCCCTGAGAAACTGGACCTGAAATATATCATGAAAGACCCTGAAGCACCGGTAGCTACTGTATACAAACTGTACACTGTTGTAGCCCACCGTGGTACTCACTACTGTGGATATTACACAGCTTATGTGCGAGACGACGACATTTGGTACCTCGCAGACGACTCTCACGTCAGAGTGTGCTCTTGGGAAGATGTCAAGTCAACGTACGAAGCAGGATCTATGTTATCCTGTTGGGGACCCCTTCCCGCTCTGATCCCGGTAACGGGATTGCTTGACAAGATACCATGGCGGGAAATTCAAAACTGCAAGAATCTAATAATTTCAATTTCTCAAACAATCAACTATTTTTCACCATTTGAAAGATAAACATCTCCTAAATCCAACCACATTGTCCGATTTCAAAGAGGCTTTACGGTGAAAGCATAAAGTTAGGTTATGTTAGGAGAGTACATTGAAAATAGCTGTGTGTAGTGTTTTGTCAATGCAAAGACAGGCGTCACCAAAAGCAGAAAACCAGCTAAAATTATGCACTAACCTTTGACAATCTTCATCAGATGACACTCCTAGGACATTATGTTAGACAATACATGCATTTTTTGTTCCATCAAGTTCATATTTATATCTAAAAACAGCATTTTACATCGTCGCGTGACGTTCAGAAAATGTATCTCCCCCAAAAACTGCCAGTGAATTTTCAAAAATACTCATTATAAAACGTGGATAAAATATTAAACTGTTATTCAAAGAATTATAGATTAATATCTCGTGAAGCAACCGCATTGACAGATTTCAAAATAACTTTACTGGAAAAGCACACTTTGCAATAATCTGACTACTGCGCTCAGAAAAATACACTAGGCTAAACAGTTAGCCGGCATGTTGGAGTCATCTAACATCATAAATAACATTAGAACTATTCCCTTACCTTTAATAATCTTCATCAGAAGGCACTTCCAGGAATCCCAGGTCCACAACAAATGTTGTTTCTTTCGACAAAGTTCATAATTTATGTACAAATAACTCCAAGTTGTTCCATGTTGTTAGCGTGTTCAGTAGGCTACTCAAAATGTAGGGCGGGGGAGGGAAAAGTCACGATGAAAAGTAAAAAAAATATCTATTTACGTTCGTTCAAACATGTCAAACGTTGTTTAGCATCAATCTTTAGGGCCTTGAGAACATGAAACAGATAAATATTTCAACAGGACCTCTCCTGTGTCTTGATAAACGTTTGAAATACAAAGTCTCATCTCACATGAACGCGCATGTGCGCACAATAATGAAGTGACGACATCCCAGGGACATCAACTTCCCTTCCTTCTCATCCGGTCTCTGTTCATCATAGACGCTTCAAACAACTTTATAAAGATCGTTGACATCTAGTGGAAGCCGTAGGAAGTGCAAAATGAATCCTTTGTCACTGTGTGTTCTATTGGCAATGACTCGAAAATAGTACAGCCACAAAATTCTAATTTCCTGCTTGTATTTTTCTCAGGTTTTTGCCTGCCATATGAGTTTTGTTATACTTACAGACACCAGTCAAACAGTTTTAGAAAATTCAGAGTGTTTTCTATCCAAATATGTTAATAATATGCATATCCTAGCTTCTGAGTTGGTGTAGGAGGCAGTTAAAAATGGGCACATATTGTTTTCAAAGAATTCTCAATACTGCCCCCTAGCCCAAACAGGTTTAAACAATAGCGTAGCTTATGAAATTAAGTTAGAATCAAGCAAAAAATATGTACACAGTCACATCTTTAAAAATAAACTTTATATGTACAATTTCAACATGAATAAAATCTTTACTCTGCATAACGTCTAATGAGGTGTTGCAGCAGGTCCTCTTGTTGAGGAACAAGAGGACCAGCTCATGTACCATAAACAGCTGTCAGTGAACCCCGCTGTGACATGAAGGATCTGTACATATATAATACTACATATCAGCATGTACCTATTATTTCCCTAGATGAAGTAATACAAATTGTCATAACAGTATACTTGTAAGTACCATAAACAGCTGTCAGTGAACCCCGCTGTGACATGAAGGATCTGTACATATATAATACTACATATCAGCATGTACCTATTATTTCCCTAGATTAAGTAATACAAATTGTCATAACAGTATACTTGTAAGTGTCAATTGTTATAATATAGAAGGACCATAACTAAATGCAGGTACAGACAGATGCAAAGACAATCACAAAGACATCCTGATACATGTATCGTGTTTAACTCAAGTTTATTATGTCACACAAGGATGGTATAACATTCGGTATAGGGCAGTCAAACAGGGCAGTCAACACATTGCTTTAACTTACATAGCAAACTAAACACATTGTTATAATTTCTTCACAAGATACCTATCCAGGGTATTGACAACTACCTTGGGTTCCTTTGCTTTACACCTCAAGGTTGAATACGTAGCTGACAGCACTGCAGAAGACGTGCACGGTTTGTCTAACTGTGAGACTGAGACACTGTTAGCCAGCCCCTCTAAATATCGTATCACGTAAGCGCTTTGTGGTCCACGTATAGGCTGCTTCTTTGTTATATGGGAAGACATAACTGCTCTCACATAGAAACAAAATATTCAGGCTCGCCAGAGTCCGTGTCAGAAGCGCTGTACCTTGTCCTTGTACTTCTTTTGTCCAGTTGAGCATTAAATTCTGATTGGGAATCGTCCTCTGACTGAGACCCTGTGTCGTCTGACTGACACTCTGACTCGGCAGCGGATGTAGGCTCACCCGGACGGGTAGGGTGATCCTCGCTGTTTAGTCTTGTACGGTCACATCCCCAATCTACGTATTCCTCCTGATCTGAACACTCCTGTTGAGTGGTGTCCGCTGGCCAGGCAGCTTGATCGGTAACACTGGCTGCTTTCCCAGCCTCTACATGTAATCTGTGTCCTTTGAATTGTGACACCTCAGACCTCTGATGTGAAACTTTAACACCTGTGAGGGTGCCGGGTTGCTGGTTCTTGGAATCGTCCTGCTGGACTAGGGCTTTATTGACAATTTTGCCTTTTTGTGTCTTCTTCAGCGTGCATTTATCCTCCTGCTCTGATTCGGTCTCGATAACCGGAGAGCGAGTGCCTTTTGGCTTGGAACAGGGTAACCTTTTTATACTTTGCCTGGGGGTTCCCTCCTCTTCGTAGTCATAGTCTTCATTATCGGACACTTTGTTTTTGTATTGGTGTGACTCTCGATTGTGGGTTTGTATCTTCTTAGCAGTCTTTTCAGCTTCACACCTTTTCTTAGACTTGTCCAGTCTGTTTTTAGCACAGGCTTTATCTTGCCTTCCTAAGACATTGGGATCCATCTCTTTAACCCCCTTGTCACTCCTGCTCCATTTAGATTCTCCCTTGTGGGACCTGCGGGTGTCTTTCGTGCGTTTGACACGCTTGTACTCTGGCTTGATAGAATCGTCTGAGTCGGATAGCAGTGCGCGCTTGTAGATGCTCCTTTCCTCTCTCAAACCCCTACAGCCAGGCATAGCGGTGTGGGCATCCTTGTCGGACTCTGAATGTGACCTGCTCCTATGGCTACATCCACGATTAACATTCTTGGTTTTAGACTAACCCTCCTTTTCACCTGAGCACAGAATGCATCATCCTCCTCTTCCTCTTCACTGCTATATTCAGCACCACTAGATCCGTAGTTTATGAATTTGTCACTGTAATCGTATTCGTCAACAGCCTCACTGTTATCGTAGCACATTGTAGCCTCCATCTCGTCCCCGGGGATGTTACCTTCATCCACATTACACTCTTCCCCTTCACTTGTGGCTTCCTCGGCCTGGCTCAGCCAAGGGTGGTCATCGTCGCCACTGTACTTGGGGTGCGGTCTGTTCACTCTTGATTCTCGGTGTTTTATGTAACGCTTCCACCTGGATGACTTAGTGCCCAATGACTTATTTGACTTATAAGCAGAGCGATCCCGATTTACCACTTTGGTCTTGTGAAAGGGCCTTTCTTTCTTAGTACATTTGTCAATAATGTGTGCGCTACCCGAATCACTTTTCAAATCGTTTTTCTTCCTCTCAGCTCCAGGCTTCATCCCTCTGGACAGTTTGGCCACCGGTTGAGCTGAACCACCCCTCGATTGACACCGGCTACCCTGGAAGGATAATAATATCTTGTGTCTCCAGTTGTCCGTGGCTATAAACTCTAAGCTATCAATCAGGCCTTTGCTGAGTCTGTCCTGCAAGCCGTGACTCTGAAGTGTATTGACAATGGCTTGGTTGTTGCTGACCCAATCGGCGAGGATGTCCCCGTGTTTTTTTCCAACAGGGTGTTATCCAATCCGAGGAGAGTACAAACAGCATCTCTCCTGAGACTATCCTCTTTCAACCAAGGTTCACTCAGCAGCAGAGTGGGAAGGTTCTTGATCCATGTCGAAATGGGAATAGTTTCGGGTGTGACTATTGAGAACGCAGTGTCAGTTGTCTCACTGGCAGCGGGCACAGCTTCGTCTTTGCTGTACTCATCAACATGTGCCGGACTCTTAGAGAACATATCAGGGTCTTGCACTTCGATAGAGGGTGGTGAGTTTGATTCACTCTCTAGATCACCTCTCTCTCCCTCTCCTACCTTCAGGTATTTCTTTAATTTGTTGTGATAAGTGCGAAGTTTTAAAAAGAGCACCTTGGCAGTGTCATACATCTGTACCAACTCCTTGTCCTTGATCTTGCTTGTATCATGTTTGATCAGGGAGTGCCAGGTCTTCTGGGCTTTGGCTACAATTGTTGGGTGTGTTGGGGTTGAACAACTCTTCACAAGCTGAAGCCATTTCAGGATTCCCATCGTTACCATATCTCTGTCGCCTGTATCTGGACGTAATTTGAGCCAACTCTAACCAGTCCTTTCTCATCTGCTGCTCCACCATGCTGGCACGCTTCTTTTTTACGGCCGTGTGAATGATCATGTCAGAGGAGTACATGTCCCAGAACCGTACGTAGTCTTTCACCTTCTGAAGTGGGCAATGTAGTAGCTCTGCCACAGCAAAAGCGTTGGGGAACTTACAGTCCATATATATATAATGGCCAATTCTACCACTTCGACCATGATGGAGTCACTAATCATACTCTCCACATGCTTTGGTATGTAATTGCACCAGCTGGTTGGATTCACACGCTTGATGAACGCTGCCAATGTGGGATTGTGTATCTCCTGATACATTACAGGGCCAGTGATAAACGTGTCTCTCCCCAGTTCCTTTAGCGTGTAATTCCAACAGCTCACCAGTTGACCATTGCCCTTGACGCATGATTGCTTCACGGCCCTGCAAAACCTCACAGTAGTAGACACGTACAATTCATGAGCCAGAGTCTGGCCCTTTCTCAGTACGACAACAGGTACCAGGTTCACCCGCTTGCCATCCAGGAACTTGCTGCTCCTTCTAAAGTAGACAGTACGAGTGTCATGGTTCTCATAATGGAAGTGCTTCAGGTCACATATCACTTCACTTTCCGTGAAACAATCAACCCTTGTCTCCCTCTTTTTCTTCAGCATGACCGCGGACGCAGTGCCTAGTACGCAGCACATGGGGGCTATCTCTTCCATGTGAGAGACTAGAACATGGGTGGACATTGTGTTGTCCTCCGTGCGTAACAACTGGACAGGCTGTATCTGTTGAAAGGAAGGGGTGAGTGCTGTGGAGTGCGTGGGCACCTCCAGGGTCATGTCCCAGAATTCAAATGTGCTACCGGTGACAGTTTTCAGCAATTCGAGGCTCCCAAGTCCTGGGACAAACAGTACCTCTTGAACGAAGTATGACTTCGCATTGCCTTTCCTGGTTGTCGGGATAACGACGGTGTACGTTCCCGATCATGGACCTGCTGCTGTCGCAGTAGACAAAGTTGTCTTTTTCAGAGTACTGGGTGACCACTGGAATCACCTTCTTACCTTTGGTACTTATCAGTTCGCTAGTCGGTATATAGAAGTTCGTGTAGTTACCGTATGCCAGTAGCACGTGCTTGAGACCAGCCTTGGACTCAAAGCCTGTCCCGCTTTCAATGTCCACTAGGTCCATCAGTGCAAGAAGTAAAGAACGTGACGGTTGTTGCTGTATAGTGTTAGAGTCCTTGATTACCATATCCCTGACAATCTGGAATAAGGTTTTTGGTTTGTACCTTTTCTCTCTCTCCGAAAGTGCCTGTTGCTTACACATCATCAGGTGGACAACTTTATCAAACAGTCCTTGTGTACTTGTACAAGCGAAGACATCTTTGTAATCTGATTTGTAATACCAAGGAGGGTGGTCAGCGACAATATATTTGGTGGTTACACCGGCCATCTTCGGTGTGTTGAGTATGTATCGATGACTATCACCTCTCATAGACAGGTCTTGTTATCATATGAACCAGCTTTTAAACAAGTGTAGTCTATGGGGTAGAATGGGAGCCTGTTAGACATCTCTCAGAGACTCCAGGGTTGTGAAGTGGATGTGCCTTGAGTAGGGGCTTTTACATGGCAGTCTGTAATGACATCACCTACCATTGGCTGGATAACATAACCTTCAACCACAGTAAACTCAACACTGGGTGGTTATTGGACCATGACTGATATACCCCACAAAGACTATGTTATCAGAGCATGACTGTATTATCCTGATACCGCTGAGCTATCCAACCATGCCTCATGTGTCCTACTGGACTTCTATTATACATTTGTAACCACAAATTAACCTGTAACCCAAGCTGCACTATTTATCCAATCGTGACTCATGTATCCATGGGAGCTCTGTTGTCTAACTGTGACCAGCGCAAAGTTTACCAAGCGTGACTGATGTGTCCAACGGGGACAAGGTTCATGTATCCAACGGGTGCTCTGTTGCCCTCCCTTTCTCTTTCTCTCGCTCTCCCTGTTTCCATCTTGCTCTCACTCTCTCTATTCTGAAGATTAGGCAGCTGGAACATACAGATTCTCAGCAGACCGAGATAACGGGCGATCTATCTTTGGCTGACATGGAAACGAACACGGTGTTAAACTGTGAAGAGAAGCTAACCACCAAGTGCTGCTCGGGGTCCGGTGCACTTGAAAAACTTCAAGCTTTGACAATTTTTTAATAATTAGACAAGGGAGAAGTTCACCCTAGCCCGGTCAAAACTAAATGGTTTGTACTCTGACATGTAACTATGTGGCTCACTTGGTAGAGCATGGTGTTTGCAACACCAGCATGATGTGTGCAACGCCAGGGTTGTGGGTTCGATTCCCACAGGGGGCCAGTACAAAAAAAATTACAACATGCCTAACCTGAGATTGGGCTTGTCCTCAGACATGAACGTAGGTGCTCCTTTACCCGTTAGTGAACACATCATCCGGAATGCTATCGAGAGGGTTAAGTTTATACCCTACGGTGCACAGGCTATCAACTTGAATTATAAGGATACTGTAGCCTTCATTGATCAGGATAGGGACATGATATGCATCCATTCACATTCTACCATTGTAAGGAGCAATGGCCTCCGGTTCCCTTCATTTGGTATACAGAGTGAAGCACACGAGAACCTTACAAAAGGTTGCGACAGCTACATTAGCGGGGCTGAGCATCGTGCTAGGCTATTGGTGTCATTACCTGTCACCAGACACTCGAGACAGGCTGTTATCCAGAATATAGTTGACTGGAGCCGCTGGCTCGGAACACCTTCACTGACTAGAGAGGAAGAAGATTGGCTGTCCAGCAAGCAAGTAATGACAAGTAGCATCACCCTGCCCTCTCACCAAGGCTCAAAGGGCTTGTCAGCAATCATTGACAGTATGTACTTGATATCGAAACCTGTTGAGTGCATCAGAGGCTCCAGTTCTTGCATGGAGCTGGGAGACTACGTTGATAACAATTGGCCACAAGGGGGCACCGGGTATCCGATTGCAATCTCTAGCCATATGGAATCATCAGAGGAAATCTTTATTAAAATCAGAATCCATGTTAACCACAGTGCGAAACGCATTACAATCCCATGTGAACTCAAACCATTCTCCTTTGTATCGGAGAAAATGTCCTTGCCTCAGCCCAGGCCGGGTTACTACATGCACACAGAAGAGCCTCTCGTCTCCAAGGTGAAAAGGTATATTACAACAGTGGGACAGCTCACCACACAGATTGTGCAACCCCTAGCGTTACTCTATTGCCCTGAAATGGACCTGATTCTTGCTGACCACTTACCGTACTCAGATGAGTTCTTTCAGAACACCTACAATTGCATGAACATGATGAACCACACAGTCAAGGCTAGGAGTGATGTCTTCTCTCAACTCAGTACCTTGATCGAAGAGAATGAGCTGATGACAGTGCAGACAGTGAAGAACGTAATGTCTATATCAACCCGCACCTCTGCACTATGTCTGAGCTCGACTGTACTAGCTGTACTAATCAACATTAGCATACTCACAATGCTTTGCTGGATGTGTCAAGGGAGTCTCTATAGCCAACAACGCTATAGGAAAGTGCAGTGAACCCCACCACCATCGCCATGATGAACCCCAGTGCAACCTTGTTCAGATCCATGTATATGCTACTGTTAGCTCTGCTTCCTATTGTTTACCCTGTGTCTAGTCAAGAATCACCTTTAACCGCAGGTGCCGGGAACCCCAGGAGGCAAGGTCTAGCTTCACGACCGGGTTGTTTAATCAGAAACGGTAACGTGTCTCCCGACACCCTCGACCACAGGGTGATACTCAACCCAGGCAGATGGAAGATACGCACATGGGAGAGGCGCAGCTCCTATACTGCCTCCCATTTCTTTATAGGCCTCAACTGGACCCAACTTGAAGTAAAGTACCCAAACTGTTCCCAGGTGGCCTGCAGAGGGTTACCTCACTCTCATAAAGGTTGTGATCAATTGTGTTCCTCTGGCACCTGGCACGTTGCAACTAGTACATTGTCAACAACCACACTGGAATATAATAGGGTCATGCCATTGCTCAACTCAGCCTTTAACGATCTGGCTGCTGTCATGGACACGCATATCAGCAACAACCAGAACTTGGCCATGTCTGATCCCGTGTCCAAATTCTTGTCATACCACGGTAAGGTCTTAACTTCGGATCCTCACGTGGTGGATGTGATGCAATACTACAGGACCCTGATCGAAGGAGCACTGGAAAATGTAGTTAACAATTTTCCCAGCACCTTATCATACGCTCCCCTAAATGCAGATCCTCTCCCGTACAATCAGCAGCAGCAGGAGTCCAACGATACCATTAGGTTAAATGGGTTGCTTGACACCTGGAAGAGCGGAGCCTTCAATTTGGCCATACAGCTCAATGCCATCACGTTCGCCTTCCAGGGAGCCCATCAGCGCTTACTCTCATGCGCTCAAGGTGTACTGAGGTCAGATATGACTGGGTGCGAACCGGGCTTCATAACAGAATCTTACACCGATATACCAGTTGCAAGCCGTTCCCTGTCCTCCTCTAGGCTAGTGATGGTAGTCAGGAGGGACACTTGGAAACCCGTTGTGCTCTCGCAATGGTACATGGCCTTCATAGATTCCTCACGGGGCAACAGGATTTGTTGGCTGGACAGGCACATGAAAAACGACACAAACTACAACTACAGGATGCCCCAGTGTGACCTGAGGGGAGTATTTGAACATCTGAACCCGGAGGAGGCTATTGTGTCAGCCTGTGAAGTGAACTACAAGGGCGAGATAGACTTGGAGTGTCCCCTGGTGTGTGGCGCCCAGACCTGGTGTGTGGCGCTTCGGACCTATCTGCTACAAGGCAAAAGCAGACATGTCCACCCTGAGGAGCACATCAGCTGGAAACCCTGATACCAACACAGTAAACGATGTGAGTGTGGTCCGGATGACCAACAGTCCTAGGATACTATCGAAGGTCTACGCTCTCTCCGATTTAGACATTCTCAAGTCTATCGCTAGCATTCGAAACCAGGAAAGCAGTTTGATGTCGCTGTTGGAAAAGCTGGAGCCTGGCGAGTTCACACAAAACGAGCTGTGTGACCTTAGTAAGATATTGACTCAGGGCTGTGTGGTATGCAGCAGTTCCTTTGTCAACCCTGATGTTTACAAGGCTCTACGCAAGATATCATCTATGTCTTGCTCCAAGTGAAGGAAGATCGCTCTTGTCAGGGGAAAGAGCGGTGACTATTGGACTAGGCAAACAAAGGGCAAAGGGGTACCTGATAATAAAGTGGCACGGTACTCTGTGTAGTGTAATGACACTTGGTCTATACTGTGACTATGTAACCTATGTAGCTAATGATGATATATGTCAATGTCTATATTCCTATGAAATAAAGTCATGTCATAACAGACCCTTACACAATGTTTCAAATAGAATATTTTATTATTCCCAAAGTACAATACAGTCACATCACATGTATATAGATAGTGTCAACAACTCCAGGGAGGAAAGTTGCACCCTGACATCCCTCAGACCTGTGTACCTTTGTCAACATATATAGTGCCTAGGTGTGTTCGAATAAAATAGCTCAGTTGGATGCCCACCCTGAGTGTGATATTGGCTCCGTGGTTGTACGTTCCGTTCCCAGTCCTATGGCTTGCCTTAGGTTGGATATCACGCTCTTGGTTTGATTCACCCTCCTCACCGAGAGCCCTATATAAGCAACTAGGATTGCCACTTGTGGACAATGTAACCAAGGGATACTAACACTAAGTCTACAACTGATTTAGCTGTACCCGAGCCTCAACAGAGAGATGGGTCTATACACAGTGCCATGCTCTGCAGTAGCACTGACTGTGATTCTAGCCCTAGTGTCTACGGGACTGACCCAAACTCAAGACACGTTATACTTCACTACGTGGACAGGTAACTCGGAAAATCTAATGCCCCACATGAATGCTATCAAGGAACAGGCAAACTTCTTCCATAAGAACAGACTGGTTTTGGACGCTGGGACAATGGATCACCTGAAAAAGACCGGTGTTGTGGAAGACAGTAGAGTTGTCATGGAACTGGATACAGATGTGTTCACTAAAGCTAAAGAAAGGATGATAACGATGAAGGGGCCCAAAACAACCAAGGCATTTGAACATCTGAACGACAATCTACATGCGGCTTACCAAGAGTTGAGAGGCAACCACTTTTACACCTCTGCCTCTGATATCATGCGCTTTGTCGCTTTCACGGCATACTCCGATCAAGCTGATCACTTGGTGTATCACGATGCCGATGTTCGTTTCAAACCCTTAGACCAGGATCATCAAACGGACCTGGGATCGGGTGCAGACATGAAGGTGGTCATGGTAACCTCAACCAAGCGTACCAATGAAGCCCTAGCCAATCAGCTCTCGTTTGTGGAACCGAGTTATTTCTATGACCACAAACCGTACGAGTACCCACAATACACCCAGTTCAACTCCGATTTGATCTTCATGCGGAAGGCAGCTGCTACACGGTCCGCCGTCGATGTTGGAGTGATGCAGTGGAAGACTATAACTGCAAGCCGAAGAAGAAAAGTTGAGAAAACCCTCGGGACCGAAACAACTACAATGACCTTACATGAAGCACTTGTGACACCTCACCCTGAAGAGACTATATTTGCAATACCCCCGGAAACATCTATGTTGCTCTACAGACGACGTGACCCCTTATGGACTGAGTACACTCCAACAGAGCTGAAAAGTGCCTACATTGGCGCTGTAGGGCTGAACCCTTTGGACGTTCTCCTCGAAAGAAAGATGGATGCCTCGTACAGAGCTACCGGTCCACAATCGCCCTATGTAGAGATGGGAGGCGAGAGCTACTTTAGAATGGAAACGAGTCCTTTACTTCGTACCCTAGAACTGAAAGGCGATAAGGATACCAGGCAGATGTTCCTATCCGAATCTGCACTCAACCCAGCCGATGTCGGAGCCGTAACACGTCAAGACGCTCAAAATTTGTACGGAGCTGGGAAGTGTGATCATCCCGATGTGCCAGTGTACACTCTGAAAGAAGAAGCCACCATCACCGGCTCAGACGGCTCCCCGTTATCTTCTCTGGAACAGTCGAGACCCGCCAGTCTCGAACTGCTTGAAGTCGATACCCCTGTCGAAGTTAATCGTCTGCTCGAGGCCGGTCCCGTCGACGGCCCCGCACCTGGAGTGGACGGTCCTGCACCTGGAGTGGACGGCCCCGCTCCCGAAGTAGACGGTCCCGCTGTGGTCGAGTTAAACGTGGACATGAGCATGCTCTCATTCGGTTCCAACAGACAGCCCCACCATGTTGATCCAGAGACGGAACCCGAAGCGTTCAAGCACAGCATAGGAGCTTGTGGGCGCCACAGCAAGCGTAGACGCAGGGCAGCGGCGCGCTGTTCCCTCTATGACGAGGAGAACTTCTCTACCACGCATGATGGTGAGTTCTTGTTTAAAGACAAATGGCCCGTGAAATTTACAAGAGAGGAAGGGTCTCTGAGGATGATAGTGAAATCCATGTTGAATGCGAAGAATCTCTTTACTCGAGTCGTTACCAAGATTCCAGCCGCTCTGGTCAAAGCGTTTATACAGAAGTGGAAGGCAATTGTGGAAATGGCCCGCACTCAGTTGGAGTCAATGATGAACAACCCCGAAGTGGAAGCCGCAGTGAACACCATGATGTCTGAGGCTCACAGTGCCATTCCCAGTGATCAACGCCGAGCGGTGAAGCGAATGGGCGCTGCTTACGCTCACGCTGCCACAACCGGTCCTAAGTGGCAACTAGCAATCAAAACCTGGGTCCTTGGAGCACGGGCCTACGGGGTGTTCACTAACATTGGAGCCCTGGTGTACGGAGACCCCTTGGTGAAGACGTTTGCTGCCATAGATCTTAGTCAAATAGTAAACGGTTACATGGCTCACAAATTGGGCCAGTACGCAAAGACCAAGGCTCTATCTGAGACTTTGGAGCTGTTGGCTAACAACCCTGTCATGAATATCGCCGGTGCAGCAGCTAACATCTTCTTCTTTGCTCAGAACATCCGCAACGTCGCCAACGGACACCACAGTCCTAGTGACTACTATTGGCTGACAAGATCCTCTATGCAGATGATAACTCTGGTATTTGAAGGTCTGAACCCTGCAATGTTACCCATGGTCTCGGTGGATGTTCTAGTCACGCTCATAACACAGGGGGAATATGCGACTCACGCGGTGAGGTCAGTTGCTAACAAACTGCCTCTTAGCACAAAGGAGATGTGGACATTGGGGGCAACGAGTTTCTTTGGCTCTACATCGTGGTTGGACTACTATGAGAAGGTGGCCGACCTGGAGCGTGTCAACAGTGGACTTGCAAACTCTTTGCTTCAAGCCTTACGCACGGTAAACGTGGTAGTTGGCTTCCCTGTATCTACAGTCATCAATGAATTTCATAATCAGCAAGGCCACCAATGTGTGGAGAGTGCAGTCGAGGTGTGGCCCGCTATTTTGGATGCAGCTACACCAGACCTGTCTCCACACCACGAAATATTTCAGGTGAAATTTTCAATGGAGCACAGTGTGCCCCTGAAAGCGGTATACATAGGGAACATTGAGACTCAGCAACTGTGTTACCAATTGGCCCGTATACACTGTAACAACCCCAAACAATCCCGGATCCAGATGTTCATGGAGGCATTGAGTCGACAGGTGGCTGCATTGCCGACCAACGAAGAATGTGCGTTTTACGACCGGACTATACCCAACGCCACTGATCCCTGTGGCAACATGGATAGATATATAGAAGACGCGATCGAGAGAAAGAGGTTCGTGGCAGTAACCACAGAAGTAGGTGATCCTCTTATGGAACCGCAACTGAGAGCCCTGACCGTCAATGCGTACAAAGCCGAAATGATTTCACGGCCTCTCGGATGGATGAAGGAATCACGCAAATGTTCCAGATACATTGATGTACCGGGAAACGGCCGTCCATCCTTCCTCACAACCAGAACCACAGATGCTAACATCTTCAAGGGTAAATGTAGGAGCTTGAGACAGTGTATTACTCGCAGGTATATTGGCACAGACAAAGAGGAGGTCGTCAAGCCCTATGTTTTTAGGAAACGGGGCCCAGTAAGCCAAGACATAGTGCTGTACGCAAATGCTCCTAGCGTGAAGATGCCCACACGTAAAGAGAGGAAGCTTGATGACATAAGTAACTATGTTAAGATGTTGGTGGCTAAGACCGATATGCCTGCCTTGATTATAGTGGATGGTGCAGGCATTTATAAAGGTGCCACAAACGCTACCAACGTCTTCCTGGTATCCGAACACACTAAGGCTTGCATAGTTGGCGGCCTAGGTGTCGATACCGTGATAATCGGGAGTCCAGAGAAGAAGCTGCGGATAAGTATGATGGGAGATGTGAAGAGGAATAAGATAACAGGCCGTGATATTACAGTCAGACCCGTGTCCATAGAGTGCATCAAGGCAGCCAAATCATCTGCTAACGTGGTGTTGGAAACCCGAATGGACCTGCATCTAGGTGACAATTCCCACGTAGAGTTAAAGCAGGGGAGTCAGTTCAGTACACTGGAACTGGGTACAAATTCATCTGTTACGGTGAAGGATCATATGACCCTGTCTCTTCTGGTAGCACATGGCACTACGGGGGTGACCGTGAGTGCTGCTCAACAGTTGGATGTGGACGAGATTACATTACTCCTACGACCACAGACTAGATTGGTGCCTGAACCAGAGTACGTAAAGCGTGCATGCTCGGTGGCGGACAATGGACTGCTGTTGCACGGAGCGGTGCTGTACAGGAAGGGGAGCTCAGTCGTGTCCATTGACCCAGAAGGTATTATGTTGACCTGCAGTGTGACCGGTGACACAGTATATCGAAGTGCCTACAAGGATCTCACTACCAAGGAAGGAGAGAACTTTAACGCCCAGGTGTGGAGGGAGAAACTGGATTCCCTAGTTCGTGCTGGTCTGGATGAAATGACTGTAACTACACCTAATGGGGTTAAAGTTGTGTCCACAGCATCCCAGCAAACAATACTCAGGGTGGATAATAACACTAAAAGTATCCACCAGAGCCTTGCTCGGGGCTCGGTTGTAATGGACTTGGTAGTGGATCATGACATATCCCACAGTGAGATACACTTGCACGGGTCTGGGTCAACTATTACTTATTGCTGTACAGGGTTAGACTGTTTCCCGGTTGAGGGTAGGAATGTAAGTCACTGTGACCTGTTGATGTCCGGGCTATACCACACGGGGTCCAATTCTACTACCAAGGTGACCATTACAGCTAAAGGGTTCGGGCTAGTTGCCTTAAAGGTTAGAGAAAGTGGTCTGTATGAAACACCAGCGGAGTTGGAACTTCATTCAAGGTTCGACAATGCCAATAGCCTTCGAATGGTGTTATATGAAAATGTGATTGTGGTGTTCCGAGATTACTTTTCAGGAATGGAAAGGGCTATACCCGCTCACTATGGAGAAATAGTTTTGAAGAGGGAGTATGATGAGGAAGACATGTTGATGTACGGTGTGGAAATGATGACACCTAGTTGGTAGTAGTAGCCACAATGCGTTGATCTATGTACCGTACACCCACACTGACCTAATGTCATATTGTGCCATAGTGTTTGTGTCACATTGCCAATAAATGTAATAAACATTGACCCACTATTGTCATCCTTTATTATGGTTCATGTACACATGTCACACATTGTATCATACCTGAAACCCCCTAGGGTACCAATCCCAGGTTTCATCAGGCCAGTGTTGCTCACCAGAGTCCTTGTTATCCTCCCATTCTCCTTTATCCACCAGTGTCCTTTATCCACCAGTGTTGTTATATCCAACCAGAGTCCGTATATCCAACCCGAATACCCTTAGACAACCTAGGGACATGGCTACTTGTGGAGTTGTATAAAGGACCGGAGTATGACCCCTCGATACACCACTCCCAAACACTGTTGCAAAGGTTCAAGGAATGAATATGACTTACTGGAAGACCCTAATGTCATGATGCACGTGGATGGGACGTACGACACGTATAAGTGTATCGATTGTAACATAGTACTCTCCGGATACAAAAGAGGTGACCCTGGTTTAAATGAACACGTGCAGAGCGGGGTATGACAGTATCGCTATGTGAAGCTCAAGTGCAGGGGGCGTGAAAAGGAGCGTATCATCCTACAAGGGATGCTGAGGTTCCAAAGCGGGCTGCTAGCATTCCCCGAGTTCAAGTTGTACTCGAATGTTGGGTACGTTACAATCGCAGGTACAAAACATTGCATTATCTGTGCATCGCCACCAGGCCAAGATCATTACATCGCGTGCCCTGAGATTGGTAACCTCCTCAAAACAAAGTTGAAGCATCTGAAACTGTCAGGGTCTATCGACAGCACTCCTTTGTTCACTAGGAGAGGACCCGGACATGAGTACAGCTGGGGAGGCCTCGAACCCGATAGCGCCTTAGCTTACGACACCACAAACTTCGGTGTACTCCTTCCACATACGGTTGACACACACAAATGTTTCATGTGTAACCTCGAAATCAACAACTTTGTTGAGAACGATATCCTACTCGGTGAGCACATCTACCACGTATACAACACAAGAGGACGCTGTAAGTACTTTGCAGATAGGTACACCAATCGAGAAGACGAGATAATGCTCATACTGGGGAAGGAACGGTACAGGAAGGGAACAATCGCGTTCCCTGATACCATCGTCACCGAATCGGCTTACGGGTACACTTCAATCAGCGGCCTGAACCACTGCGTTTTCTGCAGCGCCCTCACCATCCAGGGAAGGTACCTACCCTCCCAGGGACATCACCCGCACTGCGATGAAATGACCAAAGAACTTCGGATGAGGCTGAAGACTTTCACATTTATACCTTGACATGATACCTTTCTATGTTGTTGCAAATTACTTTTTACTGTAACAAACATAACACATTCTATGAGCCTGTTTGATATCGCGTACGGTGGTGTGTAGTGTTGCTGTATTTAAATAAACGTAACATGAAGTACGCCTTTGATATCGTCTTTTCTCTTTTGACGTTGCAGACTGCATAAGGCATATGTTACCCCGGTGTAATAGTTGCACTCTGTCAGTGCTAGAGCTAGGGTGAATAACTCCCATCTTGTGTATATAAGTGTCAACACTGTAAAGGTATCCTGTGTTGTTGTGAGCCTTCAGACTATCATTGAAGACATAGGTTACCATCCACGCGTAAATGCACACAATGAAGATATCACATCAGGAAACATACCATCACCAGACCGGAGCCCTGGACACCGACACCAGGCAACTCATTAAATGTGTCCTAGGACAATGTACGGGACTTCTGAAACCTAGGTGGAACGAAAGCAAAGCTCTGTCAACAATGAGTAGAGTTGTTGGTCAATTACTGGAGAAGCACAGATACACATACAATGGTAGGTATTGCGTTATGACACCAACAGCTAACACTAGCCAGTGACAAAGTCATTTAACATGTTTGCGCTATGGACGTTAAAGGTATGATCAACACACTCTATGTGGATGACAGAGGGGATGACGTGAAGTTCCTCAGTGCAGTAGCCCATATCATCTTTCAAGACGGGACCGTCAACTGGGGCCGTGTTGCCAGCCTGACATCTTTTGGAGCTGCGGTGTGCCAGTACTTGAAAGACAAGGGGAGAGACAACTGTGTGGAGGTGGCGGGAGAGGAGATATCAGCGTACCTGGTCACACACCACAAGGACTGGCTAGTCAAACATAACTCCTGGGTATGTTCAGTAATGACTGAGAGATGCCACCATTGTCCTGGTCTACCTGTAATCTAATATTTCTTTTGAAGTGTTTCCAGAATGGGTTCGTGGAGTTCTTTCCAGTAGCAGAACCGGAGTCCAGATCTAGGAACATTATTATGACCCCTGTTGGATTGGCTGGTATTGGAGCAGCAATGACCTTGTTGGTTATGTGACCTTCACAAGAGTCCTTTACCTGTTACTACTTCCTGGTTGATGCTTCTCATCATAAAAGAGATTTGATTGAGAATGATGTTAGGAATATGTACCGTAAAGGCTAATAAATGAGTCAACCACATTTGTGTTTGGTGTCTAACATAAGCCGGTGTCATTGGTACAAATAACACATGAGTACAGTACACAACTACACAAGACAAATACATCAAGGTATAGAATTGCCATTGTAGACGAAAATACGCCTCACATCAAAGTCTTGATCCAGAGCACCTCTGATAACATAGGTGAAATAACCGGGCATCTCCATCACCATAATCCACGGAACAACACTCTCGGACATATACACCAAACTCATCCATGGGCTGAGGCTTGCGGAGGGATGTGAGGAAGAAGACATTGACAGTCTTGCTACTGTCACACAGTTAAGCACCGAGGTGTTGATCAGGAGAACCCAGTTGAAGTTTATGTTGAATAATCATATGTCCTTAAAGGATTGGTATAACTTTTACTATGGGGCGACATGTATGGGTTAACACCAATGGCGTGATATGTGCAGGAGCACTATGTTATACAGTCATGTTTCATATATATTATGAATAAAAGCACAACACACATCTCTGACTGATCATTAATTTGGTTTTATTCATGTCAAGGCAAACTACACTCTAGCTGTAATGGCATAATACAATGCCATTGTATAATAGCTTACAGAGTATGGTATGAAAAGAGTTCACTATTCATAACCGGAACACGGCTGCATTACGACACCAGCGAAATCGATGAGCAGCTCTACTATCTCGGTTGTAGCTCGGCGGACGAGAGTATTTCACTTCTTATTTCTGCATTTCTTCTGAATCTCTCTCCCCACTCAGCTATGCAGGTGTGTAGGGGGTGAAGTTCTCAATGGGAGCAGAGACTATCGCACAGTGCCAGTAGAGAGACACCGATGAAGTGTCAGTCATGCTGGTGGCTGGCAGCGACGGCAGAGCAGAGCGTGACATGCCAGTGTTTTTTCCTGAGGGGATGTGTGTTTTCTTGGTGTTGGATCCACGGAGTGATAGCAGAATGTTCCATTTATTCTATGGTTCTTTCCTTCCCTTGTTCTTTCTGCCACCATGGCATGATCCAGAGCAGGGCGGTGTAACTGGGGGATTCAACATCACTGTTATAGTGATAGGAAGAGACACGGAGGATTTTGCAACAAGTGCAAGTATGAAAACCGTAAAGGTTATTTTCCCCTTCATAATCAACGCAGTTCTCTCTGGCAGTGTTCAAGCCTTAGCAGCAGTCAATCTGAGTGTTTCTGACTTCTGGCTGATTTGTTCTTCTTCTGATGATGACAGTTGGCAGCTCTCTTCTGGTTTCTTCGGACAGCTCAGTGTCAGTGAGTAGAGAGGCAGTGCTGGTTTTATGGTGACTTGTATTTCCATTCACTTACAAAAGTGAGACATACATTTCTCCAGTAGATTAGTAGTATGCTTCGTCAGGGTAGGATAACTTACTGTCTACTATTTTCTATCCAATACAGCTTGGTTTTATAGTGACTTGTATTTCCATTCACTTACAAAAGTGAGACACATTTCTCCAGTAGATTAGTAGTATGCTTCGTCCGGGTAGGATAACTTACTGTCTATTTTCTATCCAATACAGCTTGGTTTTATAGTGACTGACTTGACTTTCCATTTCATATCCTAATTTATTCGGATAACCTTCCTAATAAGTGTTATTGTAGATATTGAGAGATGACTGTATCCTACTAGAGCACTGTCGAGTAGGGAGTCTTGTCAGACCGAGACACGGTGCTGTGATAATACAGACATACAGCATCCTGAATATCTAAACATATTATTTGAAAGACTGAAGACGGAGCGTTCTGCATGAAATATGTACATTATTGTCAGTGACATGGCACACAACCATTGGTTGATGCAATGTGGCGTGTCAATTGTAGGCGGCCTCGTAAAAATTCAGTGGGCTGGGCTGCAGAGGAGCTCAGCATTTTTTCCGTTTTATGCAACCAAGGATGTTTTATCCAGCCAAGCGCGTTTTATCCAGCCGAGGTCGTTTTATCCAGCCTAGCGCATTTTATCCAGCCGAGGACGTTTTATCCAGCCGAGGATGTTTTATCCAGCAGAGGTCGTTTTATCCAGCCGAGTGCGTTTTATCCAGCCGAGGTCGTTTTATCCAGCCGAGTGCGTTTTATCCAGCTGAGTGCGTTTTATCCAGCCGAGGACGTTTTATCCAGCCTAGCGCATTTTATCCAGCCGAGGACGTTTTATCCAGCCGAGGATGTTTTATCCAGCAGAGGTCGTTTTATCCAGCCGAGTGCGTTTTATCCAGCCGAGGTCGTTTTATCCAGCCGAGTGCGTTTTATCCAGCTGAGTGCGTTTTATCCAGCCGAGGACGTTTTATCCAGCCGAGGTCGTTTTATCCAGCCGAGTGCGTTTTATCCAGCCGAGGTCGTTTTATCCAGCCGAGTGCGTTTTATCCAGCCGAGTGCGTTTTATCCAGCTGAGGTCGTTTTATCCAGCCGAGTGCGTTTTATCCAGCTGAGTGCGTTTTATCCAGCCGAGTGCGTTTTATCCAGCCGAGTGCGTTTTATCCAGCCGAGGTCGTTTTATCCAGCCGAGTGCGTTTTATCCAGCTGAGTGCGTTTTATCCAGCCGAGGACGTTTTATCCAGCCGAGGTCGTTTTATCCAGCCGAGGACGTTTTATCCAACCGAGGTCGTTTTATCCAGCCGAGGTCGTTTTATCCAACCGAGGACGTTTTATCCAACCGAGGTCGTTTTATCCAGCCGAGGTCGTTTTATCCAACCGAGGACGTTTTATCCAGCCGAGGACGTTTTATCCAGCCGAGGTCGTTTTATCCAGCCGAGGACGTTTTATCCAGCCGAGGCCGTTCGTTCCTGCCTCTGACTACCATCATTCTCACAGAGCCCAGCCTCTCTTCTCCGTGCCGGCAACACTACAGCTGCTCCTCGGAGTGAAGCCGCTTTTTGAGCGTCAAACCAGCAGACTAATCCAAGTAGCATAACCATGTCCCTGTGTCCTCTGTCCACTTTTCTTAAATATCATAATATCATCGTACGTACAAAATATCATTATCTAGTGTAACGACCCTGGGTTTATAAGCGCGGATAGCGATAATTCCGCTTGAGCATGTTTTGGGGGCGCAGTCGATGACGCGCTGGACTTTTGTGTTTGTGTTTTATTCAAGTAGTTTAATCAATTTTATTGAAGTAGTATATTTGCCTTTTGCAAGGACCTATTAAAAGTTATACATTGGAATTATTGTTTGGAGCTCTCTCACATATAATAGGCCTACACAGCACACAGAGGTACACAGTAAAACAGTCAAATGGAAGAAATAAAACATTTCTAAAATCCTCTATGATGTTCTTTCTTTTCTTTGTGTTCAGCTCCAGGTTGTTTCCACTGCACATCGCTGTTAGACACTGCGCTTCTTGTCTGTCTATAGGCTGTCTCGTCGTTGTTATTGACGAGCCTCATGAAGTTTTTAGTCTCACAATGGATTTTGAGGAGCCCCTTTTATTATAGTGCTGTGATAATACAAACATACAGCCTCCTGAATATCTAAACATATTATTTGAAAGACTGAAGACGGAGCGTTCTGCATGAAATATATACTTTATTATTGTCAGTGACATGGCACACAACCATTGGTTGATGCAATGTGGCGTGTCAATTGTAGGCGGCCTCGTACAAATTCAGTGGGCTGGGCTGCAGAGGAAGTCAGCATTTCTTCAGAATCTCTCTCCCCACTCAGCTATGCAGGTGTGTAGGGGGTGAAGTTCTCAATGGGAGCCGAGACTATCCCACAGTGCCAGTAGAGAGACACCGATGAAGTGTCAGTCATGCTGGTGGCTGGCAGCGACGGGCAGAGCAGAGCGTGACATGCCAGTGTTTTTTCCTGAGGGGATGTGTGTTTTCTTGGTCTTGGATCCACGGAGTGATAGCAGAATGTTCCATTTATTCTATGGTTCTTTCCTTCCCTTGTTCTTTCTGCCACCATGGCATGATCCAGAGCAGGGCGGTGTAACTGGGTGATTCAACATCACTGTTATAGTGATAGGAAGAGACACGGAGGATTTTGCAACAAGTGCAAGTATGAAAACCGTAAAGGTTATTTTCCCTTTCATAATCAACGCAGTTCTCTCTGGCAGTGTTCAAGCCTTAGCAGCAGTCAATCTGAGTGTTTCTGACTTCTGGCTGATTTGTTCTTCTTCTGATGATGACAGTTGGCAGCTCTCTTCTGGTTTCTTCGGACAGCTCAGTGTCAGTGAGTAGAGAGGCAGTGATGGTTTTATAGTGACTTGTATTTCCGTTCACTTACAAAAGTGAGACATACATTTCTCAGGTAGATTAGTAGTATGCTTCGTCCGGGTAGGATAACTTACTGTCTACTATTTTCTATCCAATACAGCTTGGTTTTATAGTGACTGACTTGACTTTCCATTTCATATTCTAATTTATTCGGATAACCTTCCTAATAAGTGTTATTGTAGATATTGAGAGATGACTGTATCCTACTAGAGCACTGTCGAGTCGGGAGTCTTGTCAGACCGAGACACGGTGCTGTGATAATACAGACATACAGCCTCCTTCATATCTAAACATATTATTTGAAAGACTGAAGACGGAGCGTTCTGCATGAAATATATACTTTATTATTGTCAGTGACATGGCACACAACCATTGGTTGATGCAATGTGGCGTGTCAATTGTAGGCGGCCTCGTACAAATTCAGTGGGCTGGGCTGCAGAGGAAGTCAGCATTTCTTCAGAATCTCTCTCCCCACTCAGCTATGCAGGTGTGTAGGGGGTGAAGTTCTCAATGGGAGCCGAGACTATCCCACAGTGCCAGTAGAGAGACACCGATGAAGTGTCAGTCATGCTGGTGGCTGGCAGCGACGGGCAGAGCAGAGCGTGACATGC
The DNA here is from genome assembly GCF_901001165.1 of Salmo trutta. Classification (NCBI taxonomy): domain Eukaryota; kingdom Metazoa; phylum Chordata; class Actinopteri; order Salmoniformes; family Salmonidae; genus Salmo; species Salmo trutta. The sequence goes on from NW_021823412.1 coordinate 1,402,914, forward strand.
CAGTGTTTTTTCCTGAGGGGATGTGTGTTTTCTTGGTCTTGGATCCACGGAGTGATAGCAGAATGTTCCATTTATTCTATGGTTCTTTCCTTCCCTTGTTCTTTCTGCCACCATGGCATGATCCAGAGCAGGGCGGTGGAACTGGGGGATTCAACATCACTGTTATAGTGATAGGAAGAGACACGGAGGATTTTGCAACAAGTGCAAGTACACAGTAAATTTATCTGAGTACATTTTTACTCAAATTGAATACAATTATACTTTACAAAAGACAACATTTGGTCCCAGTCTAAATACAGTTTAAAGTACTCGTTGCAGAGTTCAATGTTTAGAGTTATTTCTACTCTATTCAGTGTTAATTTAACTTTACAAACTGTAATTTACTCTATTTAGAGTAACATAGAAACAACTCTACTTCAATCAGTCAAGAGTAGCATAACTAAACGTCAACAAATCAGAAGTAAATATTTAACAAACCACTTTATTCTTAAATGTAAGACATTTGCAATACATACATCACAATACTGATAAATAAAATAGTGGACTGAAATGAAGGCCTTTGTTCAATTTAATACACGTTCATAAAAAAAAGCTCAATATTGCAATTCAATACATCTAACAATGATATGGAGGATTTCCTCTAAAATGACATTTTGGCATCTGTCCCCCTTTATTAAAAGTAAAAAAATAATAATAAACTTCACCTCCAAAAAGCCAACATTGCAATACATCTTGGTTTTAAAGAGCTTACTATGCAGTTTTGAGTCACAGGAAACAGTATGGCACAATAAAAAAAACTTGAATCATCACAACTGTAAGACATCTGTATATCAAATGCTTTGTGACAGAAAAGCTCTTTAACAACAACTAGTGAGGGAAAAAAGTATTTGATCCCCTGCTGATTTTGTACGTTTTCCCACTGACAAAGAAATGATCAGTCTATAATTTTAATGGTAGGTTTATTTGAACAGTGAGAGACAGAATAACAACAAAAACACATGTCAAAAATGTTATAAATTTATTTGCATTTTAATGAGGGAAATAAGTATTTGACCCCCTCTCAATCTGCATGATTTCTGGCTCCCTGGTGTCTTTTATACAGGTAACGAGCTGAGATTAGGAGCACACAAAAGACCTGTCCACAGAAGCAATCAATCAGATTCCAAACTCTCCACCATGGCCAAGACCAAAGAGCTCTCCAAGGATGTCAGGGACAAGATTGTAGACCTACACAAGGCTGGAATGGGCTACAAGACCCTCGCCAAGCACTGTATGGATGAATGTGAAGCTCTAAGCAACTCACCATCAGGATTTGTGTCTTGGGGTAAACAAATCTCCAGCACACCAAGGTCTTGTTTCTTTAGAAGAACCTCAAACACCTCATCAACTTCAGTCTTCGATTCATCATAGACTTTTAAGTCCAAGTTAGGAATGTCAAATTTATTGGCAACTGTGAAGACAAAATAAGATTGCACAACCTAATTGATTAAATAAGTTGTCTATTTTTTAGAGAAAAACCAGAACAGAAGACAGAAATCAAGAGGTCATCTTTACGTGAACATCGTAATCCCAAAACTGACTTAGTGCTCCTTTCCACGGCAATTCCAATTATATACAGTCTACAGGCTGTCTACTACTGCCACATACTGAATTATTATAACAGCAGTCTGAGTATTATAGCAATACACCACAGATAGCTATCAACACTGAGATTGTAGCGACATACAAATGTTAGTATCACTTATTCTTTAAAACCATTAATAACCGGCAAAGACAATGAGCGCAGCTACAAATGAGCATAATTAGACAACTCCCAAAACATAAACCAATCTTTGACTGATCTGGGATTTGGGTAGGTGCAAGTTTGCTTTGTATTCATTATCAGCAAGGAAATCGGCAATCAATTTGACAGTAAATATAAAGTAAGTATATTTAAAGTGTGTCAGTATAAGTATGTTGTTCCATAGGATATTGTGTGAAATTTGAAACTTTTCAGTCACCACAATGCAAAAAGGATTTGAAGGTCAGTTGCCCCTCATAACAAATGTACTTCTGACAAGCCCTGTACTTCACGCGTACAGCCTGCATCCTTGATGACAAGAAACAGTTCATTCAAATCGCATTAACACAAATACGTACAAATTACAAGAGAGCAGTGCTCTGTTTAGAGTAAAACACATGTTGCACTGACTAACCTGCTGGCAGTAGTCAGTAAAGTCCGCTGGCTACGGATAATAGCTAATACCACTCTGTTGAAAATGTAAAACAGGCGATGCACCGATCCACCGGGCGTACATACGGTCCATAAAACACTACAAGTGGTATAACTTAATGTTACTGTAGCTAGCTAATTAGCTCTAGCTAGATGCTGACATTAGCATCTGACTATGCAAATCGTGCAGTAACAGTAAGCCTACACTACAATGCCAGCTAGCTGTAATGTTGCTCAACAGTTTTAATTTGCACACAAAGTTCACCAATAACAGTGAACTTACCTGGAATTCTAATTAAATTTAGAAATGAAGAAGTTCTGTGAATGACTTCTGATGTTGGACGGATCCAGTTGTCGATCTGTCCATTCTTCCATTCACCAGACACTTGACAATGGCGGCAACATCTAAATTTAACCAACATTAGTGAGCGTGGTCATGCTGTTTTACTGCAATATAAATTCATCTGTATTTTTGCTCCCACTCTAGAGGCCGCTGGTAATAATTACACTCTAAAATGATTTCATTTCACTACTTGAGAGGAAAATAATTTTAACTCCAGAAAAAAACTCTCTCCAGTTTTTACTGTGTGTCAAACCTGGTTGGTGTCACACTGTCCTCTGCTGGTAGCACTGAAAAACATCACCCAATCAAATCTTGAAATAAAATCTAAATTCACTTTTACCAGAAATTCATATTATATGGGCTGAATACTTGCATTAAGTGAATGAAGACTTTATATGACATAAATATGAATATATAATATAAAAACCAACACCTGCTGAACCCGCCCACTGTGTTGAAACAGGAAGTACATTTAGATGAATAAATAAACACCATCGGTCAAAGAAAAATGTTTCTGAGGTTTGTAGCGTTCTTTTACAATTTGATGTAGAAACGTGTTTTGGAGAAGTTAGGCCAGGATTTGTCAACTAGGTTTTTCTGAGCTAATAGTCGGGGCGCCAGAACATAATTATTATATAATATTACCACAATTAATTGGCCTACACTACAAATTGACCAACATTTAACACATCTGATTAGTACATAATAAATTCACTGATAACATCATTTCGATCTGATTACGCTCATAAAATCACCATGTCTCTATTCAATTCTTATGTTGTCTATTTCTCTGTGCGCTGATTGGTGGGGAAAAACAGGTCTACGGGCCAACTGTAGGCTACACTACTTTTTTTAAGGTCAACATTCGTTCAGAACAATTTGCTTGATAGCAAGAGAAAATGTCGCTCTCAAAAAGTATCAAAAGAAAGGTGGATAATGAAAATCGAATATATGACTGTATTCAGTCAATTCTCACATTATTGTGAGTGTTTATCCAGGGATATTTAGGTCTCAAGCTGACAGTATTTTCTGTTTGTTCTGTCGTTAAAGGAGCAGGCTATCCCGATACAGACATTCAGAAACCCTTTTTCTTTAAATGACTGTTTAATGTAGGATGCTACATTTCTGCTTTACGTTTCAGCACCACTAAATGGTCCGCTACCTGCTTTATCAGTCAACCGTCTCCTGCATTCTCTCTCCTCATGAATGAAGTTAAAATATAACTTTTTCTTTATTTAGGTAGAGTGACTTCCTTCTTGGGACATTGCATTTGGGAGTTTTTGCATCTCGGTCCGAGATTTTTTATTTAAAAAAATAGTCATAATTCATTTGGGGGGCCAAATAATATTACTGGAGGGCCAGATTTGGATGTGGGTACGCAGAACCATGAGACACTGCGGCAAAAACTCGGAAAAGGAAGTACATTTTCTGAGAAATATAACTTTGCACTGTGCTTCTCCGAGCATGTATAGGCTTTGGATGATTTTATTGAGACCACACTAGGACCACATGATACTGCTGCCCAGCAGAGAATCAGAGATGAGCGGCAGCATCGTACACACAACTTATAATTATCATTATCATTATTATTAAACACACATCTCCCTCACTAGCTTTAAGCACCAGCTATCAGAGCAGCTCCCAGATCACTGCACCTGTACATAGCCCATCTATAATTTAGCCCAAACTACTACCTCTTCCCCTACTGTATTTATTTATTTTGCTCCTTTGCACCATATTATTTATATTTTAACTTTGAACTTTCTTCAAACTACAAATCTACCATTCCAGTGTTTTTCTTGCTATACTTTATTTACTTTGCCACCATGGCATTTTTTGCTTTTACCTCCCTTATCTCACATCATTTGCTCACATTGTATATAGTCTTATTTTTTTCTACTGCATCATTGATTGTATGTTGTTTTATTCCATGTGTAACTCTGTGTTGTTGTATGTTGTCGAACTGCTTTGCTTTATCTTGGCCAGGTCGCAATTGTAAATGAGAACTTGTTCTCAACTTGCCTACCTGGTTAATTAAAGGTGAAATAAAAAAATAAAATAAAATAAAAATTATCATTTCGACCACTCCCTAATTTAATTCAGTCATGAAATACAAAATAAACAGCGACTTTTACTAGATAGAATATGAACGTAACGGCTGGATACTTGAAGCGTATGAAGACTTTACATGACCTAAATATCAATATATAGGCTATAAACCTATAAGAGTATTTTTGGTGAGCCGGTTCATTTGACTCCGTTCACGAAAGACAGAGAGCTCATTTGGCTTCCAAATGGCTCTTCATTCAACATGCTTAAAAATCGATCTAGAACCAAGGCCAAATTGCAAATCTACATTATGAAGGCCAAAATGTAGTCTACCATTATGTCAGATAGTGTAATGCACGTTCAAATACATTTTTACCTGGATAAATTATTAGATCACCTGCTTCAAAAATACATTCATTTTTAACGCACTACAAAGCCTGGACCAGAATGACGCGCTCTCCCCACGATTTATTGTTTCTGCAGTCAGGATTCACCCTCTTTAGAGAATTATTGTGTCACTTATCTGCAGGTAATCGTTGTTTTTAAGTCATAAAGCATCTCATAGTTGTATGTAAAGTAGGGGGACAAATTAACGGCCCTTTAACCGATGCAATTAGATTCCCGACGTTCACCAAAAAGATCCGTTCAAAAAGAGCCGTTCTTTCGCGAACGACCCATCACTAGTTGAAACAGGAAATACTAGTATAAGGAAATAGCTGAAGTAACGGGCGTTATCGTCGAAGAAAAATGTTTGAGGTTTGTAGCGTTCTTTTACAATTTAATGTAGAAAATGTAGCAAAGTATTTTTGAGAAATTAGGCTATCATAAAGGGAGAGGTGATTTAGGGGGTAAGACATCCACCATGTTATTACAATATTGATTTAAACTTTCAAGAATGATTATTTTAGGCTTATTTACATTGGTGTTGATTCATAGTAAATAAATAAAATAGTGATTTAGCCTAGTCAATAACATCCAATGTGATGTGATATAGGCTACAGGGCTATGAGGTATGGAATTATTGTTATAGGCGATTGACAGCACATTAAAGTGATTATCATCCTCATGAAAGACTGTGTGGAAACTGTCTCACTTTCACTTCCTGAAAGAGGACGTGCATCGGAATTATGTATAGCTGTCACTAAATAAAATAGTCTGTCTCGTCAAGTAAATGTGACGTTCAACAATGTGCATAAAAACTAGTTAAATGTAAGCAAAGCTTTCTGGTGACAGATCAGGAAGGCGGTGGTCCGTTTGGTGAACTGCAGGTGCGCTCGATATAACGTCACCAGCTCATCTATGCGCATTGTGAACCACGGGTCCCGGTTCACCCCGGTTCACAGAAGTAACAAGTAGACCTATGTCACGTCCTGGCCAGTATAAGGGTTAATTAGTATTGTAGTTTGGTCAGGACGTGGCAGAGGGTATTTGTTTTATGTGGTTCGGGGTGTTGTATGAGTTAGGAGGGCATTTGATTTAGTATTCCGGGGTTTTGGGCACTGGGTGAGTTTCATGAATTCTATGTTGAGTCTAGTGTGTCGTTTTCTATGTTTGGTTAATTGGGGTTGGGACTCTCAGTTGAAGGCAGGTGTTGTCTATCTGCCTTTGATTGAGAGTCCCATATATTAGGGTGTGTTTGTTATTTGTGGGTGATTGTTCTGTGTTTCGCCTTGTGCCTTACCAGACTGTTTTTGTTGATCGTTCGTGTTTTTGTTATTTTTGTACGTTCATTTTGTAGTTAATAAAAGTCAAGATGAGCCTGCACATACCTGCTGCGTTTTGGTCCTCCTTAACCGACGACAACCGTGACAATCTACCAATTAGTTAGTGTTTTTACTGATGTACATTTTTATTTATGAATTATTAAGTAATTATGTTACCAAATCTGAAAGTAAAATAATTAAGAAACCCATTTGAAAAACTTAAACTATACTGAAACTATTATCATTGACTCCAAAACTAAAATAAAATAAAAACCATCATAAATTATGTTCAGTTCATTTTTATTCTTCTATACTTTGGGCAAAAATCTAATGGGGTTTTTAAGCTTCTGAATCTATCTGGTAAATGCTGCCAGGAGAAGGCGATGTTTCATCCTACATAAAACAGTCATTTAAAGAAAAAAAGGCTTAGTCTGTTTCTGAATGTCTGTATTGGGATAGCCTGCTCCTTTAACGACAGAACAAACAGAAAATACTGTCAGTTTGAGACCTAAATATCCCTGGATAAGCACTCACACTAATGTGAATATTTACCAAATACAGTCATAGCCACTAAGTGACTTACTTAATGGGAAAACTTGCATTTCCCCTCGGATGTGATTTTGTGAATTTTGCTTGAGATGGAAGTGATTTTGATGCGCAGGCAGTCCTCGATTGAAAGCCGGTTCCTGTCGTGAATCTACGTTGCGTTCATAGTGTCACGTCCTGACCAGCAGAGGGAGTAGTTGTTTAGTATTTGGTCAGGACGTGGCAGAAGTTGTATGTTGTATGTAGTTTCCAGTTGTTCTGTTTCTGTGTTAGTCTTGTGACTCCCGATCAGGAACAGCTGGATATCGTTGTTCCTGATTGGGAGTCATATATTAGATGTGTGTTTTTCTCTTGGGGTTGTGGGTTGTTTTATTTCGCACTGCTGTAAGAATTTGAATAGCCTGTAAAACTGTCACGCTTTCATTTCGTGTTTATTGTTGTCTGTGTACATCATAGTTAATAAAAATGATGTTGAGCACGCAATCCGCTGCGTATTGGTCCACTTTTTCTGACAGTGATTTTGAGAAATCTTCAGACGAAGGAGCAAACTGTGACAAATAGTGGAAAATGAGGACTCACACCTGTAAATCGATCCAAACATTGTTAGCACATATTGACCAGGTTCTATAGTGACTGCTGTATCAGATTATCCATTATATTGACCAGGTACTATAGTGGCTGCTGTATCAGATTATCCATTATATTGACCAGGTACTATAGTGGCTGCTGTATCAGATTATCCATTATATTGACCAGGTACTATAGTGGCTGCTGTATCAGATTATCCATTATATTGACCAGGTTCTATAGTGGCTGCTGTATCAGATTATCCATTATATTGACCAGGTACTATAGTGGCTGCTGTATCAGATTATCCATTATATTGACCAGGTACTATAGTGGCTGCTCTATCAGATTATCCATTATATTGACCAGGTACTATAGTAGCAAATAAGCCATGTATTTCTTTGCTGACCAATTTCGCCACTCTTTCATTGACCTCCATACAAAAAAATCCTCACTTGGTGGGTGAAAAAACAAAACACTACCCCCTGCTGGAGGGAGAGATTTTCTTACCCCTATCGCTCCATCTCTTCCTTTCTGCATAACGTAAACATCCCTGTCATACACAAAGTAGTAGCTAGCTAGCAAGATGGAGAACACTGGAGTTATTTTTAATTAGTTAATTTTGCAATTGGCTAGTTTCCATCATCTACCTTAAACCACTTCAAAGGTTTTGCCTGCAAACTTTGGTTTCCAATCACAACGTTCTGCACCGCCTACAAAAGCTAATGATTTGTTGGGAGAGTTGTCTGTCTGAACTCTTTTTTTTCCATTTTCAAATGTCCAATAGAATCACTTTCCACTATCTAGCACAGCCACAGGATGTCAAAACGACATCCTTACCAGCCCTCGTGCTGCTGTTTTGATTAGGTCTGGGATTTCAGAGACTAGTGTATCACTATCACTAGCTAACAAATGTGCCATGACTTCATTAGTTGTTTTTTCCTTTCTGTTTCTGTCAGATAAAGGTAAAGGTACTTGATTCTTCTTACATCTGCTACTAAAGTTGAAAAGCATTGGATTGGTATAGACATGGGAAAGAGAGTTTCCTTCCACCATATTGACTTTATACTTTAAATCTAGAGTCCTTAATCTAAACAATAACAAAGCAAACACCCCACCTCTGTTTTGGTAAAAGCTGATGGATGGACCTGGAGCAGTGTAACCACACTTAACCCTCTAGAATCTAAGGCCTGTCTAAGCCGGGGTGTTTGCTTGGAATTGTTTTAAGATGGTCATATCAAGCATTATTTAGCGATTTGGTTTAGAATTTTAAGACCCCTTAAGGTATCAACAAAAATATTATTTATTTTTTGGGATGGAACATTGAATTTGCATGATTTACTAGCTTTACTGCTATTAGCCAATAGAAACACATTGAATAACAGATAAAACAAAATGTAAAGGAAGTCTGTTCTGGAGTGTCTGCTCTCTATCTGAGAGAAAGAAAGATCAGGAAACGTGTATCTTTTTACATGTATTTATCCCCTTATTTTTGTGGCTAAAGTATCTCCATATATACTTCCATTCATATTTTAAAACTGGTACTGCGGACCTTCAGATGAGGCTTGAGGGCATCCTAGAGGAAAACAGAGAACACCATCATGTTCTCCCAGAGACTCTCATCTATCAATAGAGTGGTCATAATAGTTTGTAGGCCAAACCGTTCGGACGCTACATAAGATTTTGTGAGAAGAACGATTTTCAGGATGTCTCATGGTCTGACATACACCCCTCTAGCTCTGCCACATTTCACCACAGATGTGGAAGGGTGATATCGACAGATGGTGTGGATTGAGACGCAGCCCATGCAAACGAAACTATATCTCTAGATTAAACAGACTGATTTTGATGGGGATTGTTGTATTATGTTAATTAGATTTCCGGGGGTGCAACCATTGTAGGCTAAGGGTTTTTCAATTCGTAGACGGAGCTATGGATGTAAGGACTGACCATACATGATATCAACATTAAATTATAGTTTTAACCATGTTTTAAGGCTATGGTGCTTGTTTACGAACACTGGAGTAAAACAAGCTTATATTTTTGGTTCTGATGGGGTAGGACAGCTGAACTAAACTCATGAGGCATTTATAAGTTAGAATGTTAAAGAATGAATCAGTATACAGTATATCATTCATTTTTAAGTCCAAAAATATTTCTATAAACTATTTCAAATCATTTCTGGTTAACAATTAACGAAGACTTTACTGTAATATATTTCCATTCAAATGGGAAAAAATTTATTTTTAGAAAAAAAACGTTCTCAAGCAACGATTTAGCTGGGACTGTCTGGGAGTGGTCTAAGTGGGGAGGGGAACACTGAAAACTGTTAACAGGCTTAGTAGATCTTAGAGGTTTTGTTCTATAATAAAATATCAGTCAGTTAACATGACCTTTATGAATTATGAAGTCTGTGCTTTCTTTTTTTATTACAAATGCTTAAAAATTCACAAAGTGACGTTAGCTGATGAAGATGATGTCATAGAACAAAACCTATCAGGTCTCCTAAGCCTGTGTTTACCACAGACCTTATCTTCAGCAGTTTATCCAAAACCACCACATAAACTCCATTCATTTCCCCATAGGCTTCGTCTAATGAACCATGATGGAGATAGTGCCTACAAAAATACACTATTACTATTGTTCTCTATTGGTAGAGAGGTTTGTTATTGGTCTGTAAAACAATTTATAATTTAAACCTAACCTGACCTATCGCCTGCCGCATCACCTTCTATATTACTGCCCCCCAGTGGCAAGAACTGACTTCCCCAAAAACATAACTATAAAATGCATTCTGAAAGTATTCAGACCCCTTGATTTTTTTCCACATTTTGTTACGTTACAGCCTTATTCTAAAAATGGGTTCAATGTTTTTTTCCCCCTCACAAATCTACCCAGAATCCCCCGTAATGACAAAGCAAAAACAGGTTTTAAGAAATGTTGGCTAATTTATAAAAAATAAAAACTGGATATATCACATTTACATAAGTATTTAGACCGTTTACTCAGTACTTTATAGGCGCAACATTGTAAGACTTCCAGGAATTCTTGAGAACAGACCAGTTTGAGAAGTCAATGAGAGAAGTAAAAAATTCTTCATTAGTTGTTAATTTTCTTGCAATCTAAAGGCACAACCTAGATATGAGCCAATGTCTTCAGTAGTTGATCATGTTGTTACTACAACCTTGTGAAAGTGACAAACTGATACGTTTTCATTTTTGTCAAAAACAACTTTATATCGAAGGATAACTTTATATCGTTTAAAAGGACTAATTTCAACGTGCAGGTGACGATCACCACGCTGGAAGGATGAATTTTGTCTAGACCAGCCAGAATACAGCACGAGCTGAGTATGGCAAAATGGTATGAACTTTGAACTCTTATTCACTATAGAAGTGATACATCCTAGAAGTCAAGTTATCAGCTGCAGCTGAAAACGTACGTGGTCTAGGAGAGGACAGACAATCTCCTGAGAAGACAGGGTACTCTTCAACGTATCCGCTCTACAACACTACGACCAGACAGATTCTAAAAGGACAAGGGCAATCTCTGCTGGGCAAACCAGTCTTCCATCTTCCACCCATCTATCGAAGCGCAGCTCAGAGTAAATATATATCATGCATTTTCCTTTTCCGAATGGGTGGTGATTAGAATGCATAAGATACTGTATTTACGGTAGCATAGCTTCTCAAGGTCCGATAGAGACCCAATTCCTTTGTCCCTCAATCTTCCCGCTCTTTCATTCAAACCCAACCCCCTTTCTTTGTGTAACCAGCCGTCATATCGGTTTAGTCCGCTAGGGACTTTTTCTTTTATGACATTATTAGGAGTCAATGAATGATCCATCCTGTGTATATGTAATTCTGTGTGATTATTTCGGTATTTAGTAAATAAATAATTAAACAAATTTTTGTATTGCTGATTCAACTTGTTAACCAGGGTTCGTGAAGATAACCAAGAATTTTACGATATTCAGATGAGACTGAATAAGGTGACGATTAATAATTGACTGCTATTGATATAAAAGATCTTCAAGAGTGGATTCGGGGATAGCCGCTCTATATAAACGAATGCTTCCATGGTGCCCCAGGTTATTAACGAGTTAATTGTTGCATGGTTTAATCACCACATAAACAATCAAACGTTAGGTAATCGATTTGATAAAATACCATGTCGTATAATTTAATCAGTCAGAGACACGACACCTCTCTCTTCTCTCTCCGGGTAATGACAACCCCTCTGTCTCTCTCTCTCTCTCTCTCTCTCTCGCTCTCTCTCGCTCTCTCTCTCTCTCTCTCTCTCTCTTGGCTCTCTCTTCTCTCTCCAGGTAATGACAACCCTCTCTCTCTCTCTCGCTCTCTCTCTCTTGCTCTCTCGCTCTCTCTCTCTCGCTCTCTCTCACTCTCTCTCTCTCTTGCTAGCTCTTCTCTCTCCCGGGTGGTAATGACAACACCTCTGTCTCTTCTCTCTCCTCTCTCTTCCTCTTCTCCTCCGCTCTCTACACTCTACTCTCGCCTCTCTCTCTCTCTCTCTCTGCCTCTCACTTTCTGGGCTCTCTCTTCTCTCTCAAGGTTTAAATCGACACCTCTCTCTCTTCTCTCTCTCTCTCTCTCTCTCTCTCTCTCTCTCTCTCTCTCTTCTCTCTCTCTCTCTCTCTCGCTCTCTCTCTAGCTCTCTCTCTCGCCTCTCTCGCTCTCCTCTCTCTCTCTCCAGGTAATGACAACCTCTCTCACTCTCTCTCTCTCTCTCTCGCTCTCTCTCTCGCTCTCTCTCTCTCTCCAGGTAATGACAACCTCTCTCACTCTCTCTCTCTCTCTCTCGCTCTCTCTCTCGCTCTCTCTCTCTCTCCAGGTAATGACAACCTCTCTCTCTCTCTCTCTCTCTCTCTCTCTCTCGCTGTCTCTCTCTCTCGCTCTCTCTCTCTCTCTCTCTCTCTCTTCTCTCTCCAGGTAATGTCGCCTCTCTTGGCTCTTACTGACACCTACCCATGAGCCCCCTCTCTTTCCATCTACTGTAACCATCATCCACATACACTGAGCACCGACCAACACCGTACTTCCATAGACGTGGAAATTTGGTGAATCTGCCCTGGTAGAGATCAGTTCAGTATAGTAGATTAGAGTTCAGTACAGTACAGGATAGTTCAGTACAGGAGAGATGGGTACAGTAGAGCACACTAGACTACAGTATAATGTCTACTGAACTGTACTCTACTACAGCGATTTTTAATTAGCGGGTCGCAAACCATCCGGGACGTTTTGAATGGGTCACGGGTGTCTGAGTAAAAACATTATATATATATAATGTTTTTAGATTGTTGTGGTCTCTAACCAGTGAGTTTATTAACATTCTATTAGCAGAATGTTGGTAGATTGTTGTGGTCTCTAACCAGTGAGTTTATTACCATTCTTCATCAAGAATATGGGCAAAATGTAATTATTGACAATGAAAGAAGTGGGAATGTTGATCCCTTGTCATATAATTGCTAAATTTACTATCAATATAACATAAACATTTTTTTACAGATTGTATTTTGACGATTATTTTTTGCGATGCGAATATTGGGTTGCGACAGAAAACCTGGTTCAATTTGGGTCCCGAAGCAAAACAAGTTGAGAACCACTGTACTGTACTGTACTCCGCTGTACTCTGCTGTACTCTGCTGTACTGTACTGTATTTTACTCTACTCTACTGTACTCTACTCAACTGTACTCTGCTGTGCTGTACTATACTGTACTGTACTTTACTCTACTCTACTCTACTGTACTCTACTTAACTGTACTCTGCTGTACTCTACTGTGCTGTACTATACTGTACTGTACTCTACTGTGCTGTACTATACTGTACTGTACTCTACTGTGCTGTACTATACTGTACTGTGCTCTACTGTGCTGTACTGTAGTCTACTGTACTGTAGTCTACTCTGCTGTACTGTACTGTGTTGTACTCTACTGTTCTGTACTCTGCTGTACTGATCTGTACTCTACTGTGCTGTACTGTACTCTACTGTACTCTACTGTACTGTACTGTGTTGTACTCTACTGTTCTGTACTCTACTGTGCTGTACTGTACTCTACTGTACTCTACTGTACTCTACTGTGCTGTAATGTACTCTACTGTACTTTACTTTGCTGTACTGTACTCTACTCTACTCTACTCTACTCTACTCTACTGTACTGTACTGTACTGTACTCTACTCTACTCTACTCTACTCTACTCTACTCTACTCTACTCTACTGTACTCTACCAGGTAGACCAGCTGTTGTTATGGAGTCAGGGGATCCAACCAGGTAGACTAGCTGTTGTTATGGAGACAGGGGATCCAACCAGGTAGACTAGCTGTTGTTATGGAGACAGGGGATCCAACCAGGTAGACTAGCTGTTGTTATGGAGACAGGGGATCCAACCAGGTAGACTAGCTGTTGTTATGGAGTCAGGGGATCCAACCAGGTAGACTAGCTTTTGTTATGGAGTCAGGGGATCCAACCAGGTAGACTAGCTGTTGTTATGGAGTCAGGGGATCCAACCAGGTAGACTAGCTGTTGTTATGGAGTCAGGGGATCCAACCAGGTAGACTAGCTGTTGTTATGGAGTCAGGGGATCCAACCAGGTAGACTAGCTGTTGTTATGGAGTCAGGGGATCCAACCAGGTAGACTAGCTGTTGTTATGGAGTCAGGGGATCCAACCAGGTAGACTAGCTGTTGTTATGGAGTCAGCTAATGGGGATCCAAACAGGTAGACTAGCTGTTGTTATGGAGTCAGGGGATCCAACCAGGTAGACTAACTGTTGTTACGGAGTCAGTGGATCCAACCAGGTAGACTAGCTGTTGTTATGGAGTCAGAGGATCCAACCAGGTAGACTAGCTGTTGTTATGGAGTCAGGGGATCCAACCAGGTAGACTAGCTGTTGTTATGGAGTCAGGGGATCCAACCAGGTAGACTAGCTTTTATTATGGAGTCAGGGGATCAACCAGGTAGACTAGCTGTTGTTATGGAGTCAGAGGATCCAACCAGGTAGACTAGCTGTTGTTATGGAGTCAGGGGATCCAACCAGGTAGACTAGCTGTTGTTATGGAGTCAGCTAATGGGGATCCAACCAGGTAGACTAGCTGTTGTTATGGAGTCAGGGGATCCAACCAGGTAGACTAGCTGTTGTTATGGAGTCAGAGGATCCAACCAGGTAGACTAGCTGTAGTTATGGAGTCAGGGGATCCAACCAGGTAGACTAGCTGTTGTTATGGAGTCAGCTAATGGGGATCCAACCAGGTAGACTAGCTGTTGTTATGGAGTCAGCTAATGGGGATCCAACCAGGTAGACTAGCTGTTGTTATGGAGACAGCTAATGGGGATCTAAATCAAACTAATAACAGATTGGACTGTTTAAATGCAACATGAAGTCTATGTTTGAACTCTGACCTCAGACAGTAAAAGTGTTGTCATTGTTAATGGTTCCTCAACAATGTTCAGAAATATTGACTGTTCTGTTATTTCTTATTGTAGCTGAGTGAGCTGTGACTTACATCTAAAATGGGGGCCTCTTTATGTGAAATGCATTACTCTGGGAAGAGAGAGGAGAAGACCACTGCCTCTAAAATGAGTCTCTCTGGGGAGAGAGAGGAGGAGACCACTGCCTCTAAAATGAGTCTCTCTGGGGAGAGAGAGGAGGAGACCACTGCCTCTAAAATGAGTCTCTCTGGGGAGAGAGAGGAGGAGACCACTGCCTCTGAAATTAGTCTCTCTGGGGAGAGAGAGGAGGGGACCACTGCCTCTAAAATGAGTCAAGACACCAGTTTTAAGAGGTAAGAGATTAGTTGTGAAATATACAGTTCTCTTAAAAATATAAAACTAATGAAGAGAGAAAAGTGTTCACAAATTACATAGAATGTAGGTGTATATCATTCATTTATAAAAGTCCCCAAATCGATTACCAATTGCAGACTGTAGCTTTAAAAGAAACATCAAGACTTCTAGAAGTTCCACTATACAGTTGTTAACTTCTTTGGGGTAGGGGGCAGTATTTTTATGTCCGGATGAAAAGCGTGCCCAGAGTAAACATCCTGCTACTCAGGCCCAGAAGCTAGGATATGCATATTATTAGTAGATTTGGATAGAAACCTGAGAAAAACCCAACCAGGAAGTGGGAAATCTGAGGTTTGTAGTTTTTCAAGTGATTGCCTATCCAATATACAGTGTCTGTGGGGTCATATTGCACTTCCTAAGGCTTCCACTAGATGTCAACAGTCTTTCAAACGTTGTTTCAGGCTTCTACTGTGAATGGGGAGAGAATAAGAGCTCTTGGAATCAGGTGTCTGAAAAAATGACATGAGCTCAGTCACGTGCGCGGCCGAGAGAGCGAGCTGAGTTCCTTTACATTTCTGAAGACAAAGGAATTGTCCGGTTGGAATATTATTGAAGATTTATGATAAAAACATCCTAAAGATTGATTCTATACATCGTTTGACATGGTTCTACAAACTGTAATGCAACTTTTTTGACTTTTCGTCTGGACTCTACTGCATTTGGAATAGTGAACTGAACGCGCGAACAAAAAGGAGGTATTTGGACATAAATATGGACTTTATCGAATCAAAACGAACATTTATTGTGGAACTGGGAATATTGATAATGCTATTTCTGAGTTTTATTGACTCCACAACATGGCGGGTATCTGTATGGCTTGTTTTGGTGTCTGGGCGCTGTACTCAGATTATTTCAAAGTGTGCTTTTGCCGTAAAGCTTTTTTGAAATCTGACACAGCGGTTGCATTAAGGAGAAGGTTATCTTTAATTCTATGCATAACAGTTGTATATTTTATCAACGTTTATGATGAGTATTTTTGTAAATTGATGTGCTCATTCACCGGTTGTTTTGGAGGCAAAACATTTCTGAACATCACGCGCCAATGTAAAATGGGGTTTTTGGATATAAATATGAACTTTATCGAGCAAAACATACATGTATTGTGTAACATGAAGTCCTATGAGTGCCATCTGATGAAGATCATCAAAGGTTAGTCATTAATTTTAGCTGTATTTCTGGTTTTTGTGACACCTTTCCTTGCTTGGAAAATGGCTGTGTGGTTTTTCTTGTCTAGGTGCTGTCCTAATATAATCTAATGTTATGCTTTCGCCGTAAAGCCTTTTTGAAATCGGACACTGTGGTTGGATTAACGAGATGTTTATCTTTAAAATGGTGTATAATACTTGTATGTGTGAGAAATTTGAATTATGAGATTTTTGTTGTTTTGAATTTGGCGCTCTGCTATTTCACTGGCTGTTGGCGAGTTGGAAGCTAGCGTCCCACATAACCCAAAGAAGTTAAAGGACATCTACACAGAGCTCTACATCACAGAGGGTGGAAGTGGAGGGCTCAATAATGAACATGAGGTTAGACAGATAGAGATGGCATCCAAGAAACAAACCACACAAGAGACACCAATCAAATGCAACGACATCTTCAAGCCTTTACCTGGACAAGACAAACCTATCAGAACTGTGCTGACAAAAGGTATCGCTGGCATTGGAAAAACAGTCTCTGTGCAGAAGGTCATCCTTGACTGGGCAGAGGGAAAAGCAAATCAGGACGTTCATTTCATGTTTCCTCTTCCTTTCCGTGATCTGAACCTGAAAAAGGACCAATACAGTCTGATGCAACTTCTTTCCCACTACTTCCCAGAGCTGAAAGAGATTGACAGCATTGAAGATGGTGAAACCAAAACTGTTTTCATTTTTGATGGTCTGGATGAGTGTCGACTTCCTCTAGACTTCAAAAACAATGAGAAGTGCTGTGATGTCACGAAGCAAACCTCAGTGGACGTGCTGCTGACAAACCTCATCGAGGGGAATCTGCTCCCTCTGCTCTCCTCTGGATAACCTCACGGCCTGCAGCAGCCAATCAGATCCCTCCTGAGTGTGTTGGCCAGGTGACAGAGGTACGAGGGTTCAATGATCCACAGAAGGAGGAGTACTTCAGGATGAAAATCACAGATCAGAATTTGGCCAATGAAATCATCAAACACATGAAGACATCAAGGAGCCTCCACATCATGTGCCACATACCAGTCTTCTGTTGGATATCAGCCACTGTCCTTGAGATGATGCTGAAAGAGGCAGAGAAGGATGAAGTCCCCAAAACTCTGACCCAGATGTACTCACACTTCATACTCATCCTAATCATTGTGAAGAACAGGAAGTACAACAAAGCCACAGAAACAAACCCAAAGGAACTGTCTCAGTCAGACAAAGAGATGATCCTGAAACTGGCCAAGCTGGCTTTCCAACAGCTGCAGAAGGGCAACCTGATCTTCTATGAGGAGGACCTGAGAGAGTGTGGCCTTGATGTCACAGAGGCATCAGAGTACTCAGCGTTGTGTACAGAGATCTTTAAAGAAGAATCTGGGCTGTACCAAGAGAAGGTCTACAGCTTTGTGCATCTGAGCATTCAGGAGTTTCTAGCAGCAGTGCATGTTTTAGAATCATGTCTGGACAAGAAGGAAAATGTTTTCCCCCCGAAGCAGACACTAGTGATTATGACTATGATGATGATGATGCAGTCACCCAACATTCATTCATACAACAGTACAGAGAGATGAGTCAATCCAGTTGTCTGACTTACACAGGAGAGCAGTGGACCAGGCCTTGAAGAGTGAGAATGGACACCTGGACCTGTTCCTCCGCTTCTTTCTGGGCCTCTCACTGGAGTCCAATCAGAATCTGTTACGAGGCCTGTGGCGGATAAATCAGAATTAGTTGGGTAACATAGATGATTAAGATGTTTTATTAGTATAATATGCTTATGTGAGATACTTGTCATTAGAATGTATACCTTTGGATAGAAAATGTTGGCAGTTTACTTTTCCCTTAGCTAGGGCTCAGTCACTTGGGGCCCAGAGAGGGAAGAGGTCAGGCTTGTCTTTCACATGTCCCTGGTGCTATGCAGAATATCAGAAAGTGAAGAGGACAGAATGGAACATTGTCTACATATGTGTGTGTGTTTTACTGAGGATGGGCCTCTATGAGACAGCACTGACAGAGGAGATTTACAATGTCTTTGGGTAATAAAGCCTAAAGAGCATTCCAGAGGACATGAGCTTATGGTTCTGTTCTATACCGTACCAGGGAGAGACGGTTCCAGTTTGGAGTAGGAGGACCAGACACTGGTCTATACAATGAAAACTGTTGACACAGCAGTTGCTGTCTGCTATGTTTTATAGATATCTTTCATTCAAATCTTGACCTTGTGACCCATTCTATGTATCTGTGGTTCGTCATGTACGTTGAGAGGGGTGTATCTTGTCTATAAAAGATCTTTTGTACTTTTGTGTTGTCACTTTCAATGGTTCATTAGAGAGAGCGCATCATTAAAAGTCAAGTGCTTTTGCAAAGCTCTTATTATTAAAGATGTAGTTTAAGTATAACTCTGACTGGTGTGTGAAGTTTAACTCTCCTCATTTGGTAATGCAAAAATTAGCCACCACAGGCCTTCTGACACAGACAGGAAGTACAACACAGAACAATGAGGATACAGTTAAGAGAACAGTCAGGTACCTTTCAGACAAGATGGAGGAGGAATCCTCACCAGAAAGGATCATCAACTTGTTCCACTGTCTGAATGAACTTGGTGCCAACTCTCTCGTTGAAGACATGCAGACCTCCCTGCGATCAGGAACTCTTTCAGAAACAGAGCTAAAACCTGACCAATGTTAAGCCCTGGCCTACCTGTTACTGATGTCAGAGGAGGTGCTGGAGGAGTTTGACCTGAAGACATACAACACAACAGAGGAAGGTTATCAGAGGTTGCTGCCGGTATTGAAATTCTGCAGGAGAGCACTGTAAGTTCTGTTATTGAGTTGATGTATACAGTATCATTATAATGAAGGATTTGTATGTCTAACAGATTATCTCCTCTCTCCAGACTGGATCGCTGTGAACTCACATATAAATCCGGTGAGACTCTGAGTTAGTATGTTTTTAACATTGTTATTGTCTTAATGCATCTCATTATTCTTAAAGGTATTATTCTTATTCTTCAGGGATTCCTCAGAGCTGTAAGACTTGTGACCATGTTGAGGTAAGTCATAATGTAAATTCTTACTTTTACATACCTGCAGGAGTCAGGCACAGTCTCAAAGCCAGGTGTGTACTGACCAACCATTCATACTGGGATATAGACAGTCCTGTGTTCTGCTTTAGTAATATAAACACAGTCTCAAAGCCAGGTGTGTACTGACCAACCATTCATACTGGGATATAGACAGTCCTGTGTTCTGCTTTAGTAATATAAACACAGTCTCAAAGCCAGGTGTGTACTGACCAACCATTCATACTGGGATATAGACAGTCCTGTGTTCTGCTTTAGTAATATAACACAGTCTCAAAGCCAGGTGTGTACTGACCAACCATTCATACTGGGATATAGACAGTCCTGTGTTCTGCTTTAGTAATATAAACACAGTCTCAAAGCCAGGTGTGTACTGACCAACCATTCATACTGGGATATAGACAGTCCTGTGTTCTGCTTTAGTAATATAAACACAGTCTCAAAGCCAGGTGTGTACTGACCAACCATTCATACTGGGATATAGACAGTCCTGTGTTCTGCTTTAGTAATATAAACACAGTCTCAAAGCCAGGTGTGTACTGACCAACCATTCATACTGGGATATAGACAGTCCTGTGTTCTGCTTTAGTAATATAAACACAGTCTCAAAGCCAGGTGTGTACTGACCAACCATTCATACTGGGATATAGACAGTCCTGTGTTCTGCTTTAGTAATATAAACACAGTCTCAAAGCCAGGTGTGTACTGACCAACCATTCATACTGGGATATAGACAGTCCTGTGTTCTGCTTTAGTAATATAAACACAGTCTCAAAGCCAGGTGTGTACTGACCAACCATTCATACTGGGATATAGACAGTCCTGTGTTCTGCTTTAGTAATATAAACACAGTCTCAAAGCCAGGTGTGTATTGACCAACCATTCATACTGGGATATAGACAGTCCTGTGTTCTGCTTTAGTAATATAAACACAGTCTCAAAGCCAGGTGTGTACTGACCAACCATTCATACTGGGATATAGACAGTCCTGTGTTCTGCTTTAGTAATATAAACACAGTCTCAAAGCCAGGTGTGTACTGACTAACCATTCATACTGGGATATAGACAGTCCTGTGTTCTGCTTTAGTAATATAAACACAGTCTCAAAGCCAGGTGTGTACTGACCAACCATTCATACTGGGATATAGACAGTCCTGTGTTCTGCTTTAGTAATATAAACAGTCTCAAAGCCAGGTGTGTACTGACCAACCATTCATACTGGGATATAGACAGTCCTGTGTTCTGCTTTAGTAATATAAACACAGTCTCAAAGCCAGGTGTGTACTGACCAACCATTCATACTGGGATATAGACAGTCCTGTGTTCTGCTTTAGTAATATAAACACAGTCTCAAAGCCAGGTGTGTATTGACCAACCATTCATACTGGGATATAGACAGTCCTGTGTTCTGCTTGTAGGCATGCAGGATTTTAGATGTTGTCACCTTTGTTCATTAGACAGTGTAATCAATATATCACCAGCATTCCATGTAACATTGAATAAATACATTAGATTAGTTACTTTGGTTAATGGGCCAGTTTCCCAGACACAGATTAAGTCTAGTCCTGGACCTTAAAGATCTTTCTATTGAAACTTCCATTGAGCATGTTTTTTAGTCCAGCACTAGACTCAATCTGTGTCCAGGAAACAGGCCCCATATGTATTACTGACATGCTTGTCCTTGTTCAGGACTCTACACACTGGATTCAGATTGAGCCCTTGACTTCCACTGTCCAGGGAGTGACAATGTTCAGGTAAAATAACTACTTTTAACATTTCATTCCACCTGCTAGTGTATTTCCCCATTACCTTTGGGAATAGTCTTCTAATCCAACCTCTCCATTTGACCATTGACCCTCTCTACCGTATCTTGTTGTTGCCCTCAGACACAGGACACCCAAAGGGAGTTATGAGTGCACAGTGTCTGGGCTCCGCTGGCTGTGTGAGAGAGATGTCATTCTGAAGTATCACTTCAGGAACTGGGAACCCTACAGTCAACTTCTGAAAGACATGCAGTACACACAAGGTGGTCCATTGCTGGACATCACTATGGAGTTAGGTGAACTGGAGGAAGTTCATCTGCCACACTTTGTCTGTTTAGGTAAAACCATATAGAAATAGTATTCAGAAAGACATTTCCATGTAACTGAGTTTCACTTCCTGAATGAATGAATGAACTATTCTGGGAGTTTGAGTTTACTGTGATCTGGTACTGCATAATCTGTGTGTGTTAGTTGGATGAATAATAAAATATTTGTCTTTCTGTCTCCTTTTTATTGTGTTGTTCAGGGACCAACCCTTCCCTGAGGAATGAGATGAAGATTCTTCATGTAGAGGAACATGGAGTGTCTTTAGAGGAAGTGCATGAGGTCACCAGATTCCATGCTAAGATTCTCCATCCCAAGTTCTCACCTATCGGTCCGATACTGAGATTACTGTCTTGGGACGTAGATGTCCACTGTGAGCTGATGCTCTATCTGACAGTGAAAAGGGAAACATTAATTTCTCGCCTATACCTGTTCCCCTGGAACCCCAGCCAAATACAGGTGAGGGACCATTATTTTAGAGATGACCTTAACTAACCAGTGGTGCAGTTTATGTTGACACTCATTAAATGAAGAGAATAGTGTGTTGCTAGTTTTCTGAATAATGTTTGAATTAGACTATACATTGACTGGCTGTGTATTCCATGCCTCGTGTCGCAGGCTGTGAAACAACAGGAAATGTCTGAAGGGTCTAAAAGGATTCTCATCACAAATCCAGAGCAGTCCCTAAAACTGAATAGTTCCTTCAGACTGAACATTCCCTTTTCTACCGCCATCAATCCACAGGTACAGTTTCAGTAGAATAAGAACATGAATCTGACATTTAAGTCACATCTCTCTGTCTCTCTCTCTGTCACATCTGTCACATCTCTCTCTCTGTCACATCTCTGTCTCTCTCTGTCACATCTCTCAGTCTCTCTCTGTCACATCTCTCTCTCTCTGTCTCGTTCTCTCTGTCACATCTCTCTCTCTCTCTATGCTGGCAGTGTTTGGTGCATGCTGGGTATTGTATGAGCGAGTGTGAGTGTTGTCTGGCCTGTGGTTTCTTTCTAGTTGCATTTTTTTTGTGTTTTTTCTTTTTCTGCTGATTCAGGTTTTTTTCAGTGGTAGAATTAGATATATTGTATTTCTTGTTGAATTGTCCTGGTGTTGGTGGGGATGGCGACCCACATGTGGTCGGCGTCCCTGCCACTTGGGCACGGCTTGAGGTGTGTTACTGAAGCTACTGTCACTGTGGAGGAGTATCTGGTCTCAGTAGGAGAGAAGGTAGGCTATGAAAAAGTTACACCGCTGTTTCTCCGTCAACAAGGGTTACGATTTTGAATTTACCACCTTTTATTACAAATGAGCGATTGGAGCATGAGTTATTGCGGTTTGGGAAGTTGGGTTTCAAACACTCGGCTCTGAAAAAGGTTGTCGTTTCGGGCGACAGGTGTTTATGTTTTTGGATTCACCGGAGCAGACTTTGGAGTTCTCGTTTAAAGTCAAGTATGACAACAGACTGTATATGGCTTATGCTGGTACGGGTAGTCAACAGTGATTTGAGTGTGGGGATGTTGGCCATAAGCAACATGCTTGCAGGTGGTCCTCGTAACGCCTGGGCTCACTAATGTAGGGATAGGTGGGCTGACAGTGGTAGAGCAGCCACAAGCACCTGTTGCTGAGGAACAAGTTGTTTGTGTTGAGGGTACTGAGTTGCAGTTTGTACCAGAGCGGAACATAGCGTCTCATGTGCAGCAGAAAAATATTGTTGTAGGAGCTCAGGATGGATCAGGGGAGTCATTTCCCCAGACTGCTGAGAAGATGCCCAGTACGCATGATGGGGTACAGGAGGGGGTTCAGGTGGGGCTAGTCTCTCAGGTAGTGGAGATGCCCAGTACGCGTGATGGGGTACAGGAGGGGGTTCAGGTGGGGCTAGTCTCTCAGGTAGTGGAGGAGATGCCCAGTATGAGTGATGGGGTACAGGAGGGGGTTTAGGTGGAGCTAGTCTCTCAGATAGTGGAGGAGATGCCCAGTATGAGTGATGGGGTACAGGAGGGGGTTCAGGTGGAGCTGGTCTAACAGGTAGTGGAGGAGATGTCCACTACTAGTAATGGGGTACAGGAGGGGGTTCAGGTGGAGCTAGTCTCCCAGGTAGTGGAGGAGATGACCGGTACTAGTGATGTGATACAAGTGGGGAGGTTTTATTTTATTTTTATTTAACCTTTATTTAACCAGATAGGCCAGTTGAGAACAAGTTCTCATTTACAACTGCGACCTGGTCAAGATAAAGCAAAGCAGTTCGACACATACAACAAGACAGAGTTACACATGGAATAAACAAACATACAGTCAATAATACAGTAGAAAAAGTCTATATACAGTGTGTGCAAATGAGGTAGGATAAGAGAGGTAAGGCAATAAATAGGCCATGGTGGTGAAGTAATTACAATATAGCAATTAAACACTGGAATGGTAGATGTACAGAAGATGAATATGCAAGTGTAGATACTGGGGTGCAAAGGAGCAAGATAAATGAATAAATACAGTATGGGGATGAGGTGTTGGGTGGGCTATTTACAGATGGGCTATGTGCCGTGATCTGTGAGCTGCTCTGACAGCTGGTGCTTAAAGCTAGTGAGGGAGATATGAGTCTCCAGCATCAGTGATTTTTGCAGTTCGTTCCAGTCATTGGCAGCAGAGAACTGGAAGGAAAGGCTGCAAAAGGAAGAATTGGCTTTGGGGATGACCAGTGAGATATACCTGCTGGAGCGCGTGCTACGGGTGGGTGCTGCTATGGTGACCAGTGAGCTGAGATAAGGCAGGGCTTTACCTAGCAGAGACTTATAGATGACCTGGAGCCAGTGGGTTTGGCGGCGAGTCTGAAGCGAGGGCCAGCCAACGAGAGCGTACAGGTCGCAGTGGTGGGTAGGATATGGGGCTTTGGTGACAAAACGGATGGCACTGTGATAGACTGCATCCAGTTTGCTGAGTAGAGTGTTGGAGGCTATTTTATAAATGACATCACCGAAGTCAAGGATCGGTAGTATGGTCAGTTTTACGAGGGTGTGTTTGGTAGCATGAGTGAAGGATGCTTTGTTGCGGAATAGGAAGCCAATTCTAGATTTAACTTTGGATTGGAGATGCTTAATGTGAGTCTGGAAGGAAAGTTTACAGTCTAACCAGAGAGAGTCGGCCCAAGAATTTAACCCTGTGCCACCCCCATAGAGACTGTCAGAGGTCCGGACAACAGGCCCTCCGATTTGACACACTGAACTCTATCAGAGAAGTAGTTGGTGAACCAGGCAAGGCAAACATTTGAGAAACCAAGGCTGTTGAGTCTGCCAATAAGAATGTGGTGATTGACAGAGTCGAAAGCCTTGGCCAGGCAGGGCTGATGATCGAGGTAGGGGTAGCCAGGTGGAAAGCATGGCCAGCCGTAGAAAAATGCTTATTGAAATTCTCAATTATAGTGGATTTATCGGTGGTGACAGTGTTTCCTAGCCTCAGTGCAGTGGGCAGCTGGGAGAAGGTGCTCTTATTCTCCATGGACTTTACAGTGTCCCAGAACTTTTTTGAGTTTATGCTACAGGATGTACATTTCTGTTTGAAAAAGCTAGGCTTAGCTTTCCTAACTGCCTGTGAATATTGGTTCCTAACTTCCCTGAAAAGTTGCATATCGCGGGGGCTATTCGATGCTAATGCAGAACACCACAGGATATTTTTGTGCTGGTCAAGCAGAGGGGAGTCAGGGGTCTGTGGCCTCAGTTGAGGAGGATCAGAAGAAGGATATGGATATTTCAGCTGATAGCAGCTGGCGATGACTCAATTCACAATCTAGGTGAGGTAAATGGGTTTCTGGACCAGACTTTTGGGAAATCTGTTAAATTGGCCTGGGTATTAGAAGTAATAAAACAGAAAAGGCTTCATGTAGTTTTCCAACAGGAGATACATAGTGATGAGGCTAATGAGGTTGACTGGGGAATATGGTGGGAGGGGCAGCATATACTCAGTCATAGTACTACTTTCAGTGCTGGGACGGCAATTTAGTTTTCCTCAGGCTTAAGGGTGACTGTGGTATCTAGAGATTGTCACGGGTTGGGTTTTATTGGTCAATGTTTTTTTGTAATGTTTCTGCTCCTAATGAGGGTAGAGAGCGTATTGCTGGATTTGATCAAATAAAGGAAACCTTAAGACAATGTGACCAAGAGGGGTGTATGGTTTTAGGGTTGGACTGGAACGGTACACTGGATTTTACTGTTGATCACACTGCTGAAGAACCTCACCTGCGGTCAGCTACTTGTCTGTCTGGTCTTCTAACCGAGTTTGAGATTTCTGATATGTGGAGAGTAAGAAATGAAAAAGTTAGGCAGTACACATGGTTAAAAGTTAATGAAGGTGGTGTCAGTGCAGCAAGGTTAGACAGGTTGTATGTATCTGATCACTACTGTAGTAGTTAATGAAGGTGGTGTCAGTGCAGCAAGGTTAGACAGGTTGTATGTATCTGAGCTCTACTGTAGTAGTTAATGAAGGTGGTGTCGGTGCAGCAAGGTCAGACAGGTTGTATGTATCTGAGCTCTACTGTAGTAGTTAATGAAGGTGGTGTCGGTGCAGCAAGGTCAGACAGGTTGTATGTATCTGAGCTCTACTGTAGTAGTTAATGAAGGTGGTGTCAGTGCAGCAAGGTCAGACAGTTTGTATGTATCTGAGCTCTACTGTAGTAGTTAATGAAGGTGGTGTCAGTGCAGCAAGGTTAGACAGGTTGTATGTATCTGAGCTCTACTGTAGTAGTTAATGAAGGTGGTGTCGGTGCAGCAAGGTCAGACAGTTTGTATGTATCTGAGCTCTACTGTAGTAGTTAATGAAGGTGGTGTCGGTGCAGCAAGGTCAGACAGGTTGTATGTATCTGAGCTCTACTGTAGTAGTTAATGAAGGTGGTGTCGGTGCAGCAAGGTCAGACAGGTTGTATGTATCTGAGCTCTACTGTAGTAGTTAATGAAGGTGGTGTCAGTGCAGCAAGGTCAGACAGTTTGTATGTATCTGAGCTCTACTGTAGTAGTTAATGAAGGTGGTGTCAGTGCAGCAAGGTTAGACAGGTTGTATGTATCTGAGCTCTACTGTAGTAGTTAATGAAGGTGGTGTCGGTGCAGCAAGGTCAGACAGGTTGTATGTATCTGAGCTCTACTGTAGTAGTTAATGAAGGTGGTGTCGGTGCAGCAAGGTCAGACAGTTTGTATGTATCTGAGCTCTACTGTAGTAGTTAATGAAGGTGGTGTCGGTACAGCAAGGTCAGACAGGTTGTATGTATCTGATCACTACTGTAGTAGTTAATGAAGGTGGTGTCGGTGCAGCAAGGATAGACAGGTTGTATGTATCTGATCTCTACTGTAGTAGGGTTGTAAGGTGACATTACTGCTGAGGGTTTTTCTGATCACCATATTGTTACTGTTGATATTCACTTGTCCTGTCCATGAAGGTCATCACCTTATTGGTATTTTAATGTGCCGATATTACATGACGCCATGTTTTGGGAAAAGTTTTTGTTGTTTTGGGAAGAATTGAGGGTTATTATTTCTAATAAGAGATGTTTTAGACGTTTGTAAACTGTCTGATGTGAATGTGGGTTTACTTTCTTTGGATCAGGAGAAGGCTTTTGACCATGTGGACCACCAGTACATGTTCAAAACAATGAAAGCCTTTGGGTTTGGGGATGTTTTTTTGTCTTGGATGAGTTTACTGTATGCTGGGGCCTCATGTATGATGAAGGTGGGGGTGGTTTGAGTTGCCCCATCCCTGTCCAAAGGGGTATTAGGCAGGGATGCCCAACTTCAGGACAGTTATATTGTCTGGCAATTGAACCAATACTTTGTTTTTTAAGAGCGAGGCTTACTGGTTTCTCTGTGCCAGGGGTTATGAAGGGTCCCGCGATAGCACGGTCTGCGTATGCTGATGACGTGACAGTTTTTATTACAGGGGGTGAGGATGTTAAGGTTCTCTCAAACGCTCTAAAGGTGTGTGAGGGGGTCTCCTCAGGTAGAGTTAATTGGGGAAGGAGTGAATCACTGTGGGCAGGTCAGCTTCAGATAGGGTCCACTCCACGGTTGGGATGAAGACTTTTTCTAGGCTCCGATGTCTTTCAGAAAAATAACTGGGATTGTGTAGTGGAGAAGGTGTGTGCCAGATTGTCTAGGTGGAAATGGGTGCTACCCCAGCTGTCTTATAGGGGAAGGGTGCTGGTAGATAATAACCTAGCCACCTCTACGCTGTGGCACAGACTAATGATTTTACAGCCACCTGATACAAGAGCTTCACAGGACCCTTGTCCATTTCTTCTGGTCGGGACAACATTGGATTAAAGCTGCAGCCCTGTACCTGCCACTGCACCAGGATGGACAAGGCCTGGATGGACAAGGCTTTCTGGCTTCAAGCAGCCCAGAGACTGTTGTACAGTGACGGTTCTAGCTGGGTGGATACAGTCTACACATTGATGAGGAGAGCAGGCTGTTTGGGCTTAGACAAGCACCTTTTCCTCTTAAAGCTGGAGGGGGATGATTTGTCTGGCCTGACTCCATTCTATGGGTCTGTTATGCAGACTTGGAGAGTTTGTCATGTTGGGGAGGGGTGTCCATTCTGTGCTGAGTCTGAAACTCTGGTACATCTGTTCTTACAGTGTCCCAGGTTGGTCGGGATGATTGACCTGATCACTGGTTGGTTCTCAGCTCTAGGAGAGGTTTTCTCTTCCCAAATGTTTATATTTGGGACAAAGTCCAGGTTTAGTAGAAGGGGTGTAGTTCTCTTAACTTTGTGTCAGGGGCAGCTAAATTAGCAATTTGGAAAACATGAAAGAACAGTATTCGGGGACAGGGGTCTGTGGACGTGGTGGGAAGGCTGGAGGGGATGTTGGCAGCCAGACTGAGGGTTGAGTTTGCCTGGACAGGGGTCTGTGGACGTGGTGGGAATGCTGGAGGGGATGTTGGCAGCCAGACTGAGGGTTGAGTTTGCCTGGACAGGGGTCTGTGGACGTGGTGGGAATGCTGGAGGGGATGTTGGCAGCCAGACTGAGGGTTGAGTTTGCCTGTTACAAAATGGTTAACATTGATCTGTTTGAGTATATGGGGTATTCAGAGGCTGTTGTGTTGAGTTAATGTGGAGGAAGATTTGGTGTTGTGTTTTTAATTGATGTTTAACCTCCCTCCCTCTCTCTCTCTCTCTCTCCAGAGGATTCATCTCATACAAAGAGACAGCACAACAAGCTTTTTCAGGGCGATTGTGAAAATGACAGGGGTTGACATTGAGATGGAGTTATTCAGTGAGGATGAGAGGACAGTATGGAAAGAAATGGTATCACACGGTAGGAGCACATGTCAATCATCACTTTGTACTTTAGTACCAGATGCTTTTTAGAGTGATATAACCTCATGTTGTTTATCTTTCAGATGAATTCGTCACTGAAACCCATTCAACTAGTAAGTAAACATGAGAGATACAAACCAATGACTTGAGGGTCAGTCAACATGGTTTGCTGTAGGACCTGGACTAGTCCTGATTATAAAAGACTGTCTTCAAGAACAATGACATCTCCTCCAGGACTTGATGTAGATTAGTCTGGTTCTGAATGACCCAATGACATCTCCTCCAGGACTTGATGTAGATTAGCCTGGTTCTGAATGACATCTCCTCCAGGACTTGATGTAGATTAACCTGGTTCTGAATGACCCAATGACATCTCCTCCAGGACTTGATGTAGATTAGCCTGGTTCTGAATGACCCAATGACATCTCCTCCAGGACTTGATGTAGATTAGCCTGGTTCTGAATGACCCAATGACATCTCCTCCAGGACTTGATGTAGATTAGCCTGGTTCTGAATGACCCAATGACATCTCCTCCAGGACTTGATGTAGATTAGCCTGGTTCTGAATGACCCAGCCTGTTTTTCTATGTCTGTGAAACCGGCCCTAAATGTGAATATGTGATATGTTCAGGTCGTTATTGTGAAAGATCATGTTTTCTCAATACTTTTATTTTAGGAGTCTGTTTCTAAATGACTGAAATGTAAATGTACAAATGTAGTTATTTTGTAACCTGACTCTCAGGTGCTGTGTTGGGGGCAGGAGGTCCGGCTGAGAGCAGTCTGACTGGTTCTGCAGAGCAGCAGCTGCGTTCTGTACGGACAGAGTTTGTGAAACGAGTGTCAGGACCTGTCCTGAATGAACTGCTGGACGGACTCCTGCAACACACAGTCATCAACCAGGAGGAAATGGAGTCAGTGAAGGTGATAGCTGAGAGGACAGAGAAGGCACGTGACATCATCGACATGGTGTTGAGAAAAGGAACTGAGTCATGTTCCAGGATGATCAACCTTCTTGTGGAGCTGGACCCCTGTCTTTGTTCACTGCTTCAGATCAACACTGTTGGAGTACCAACCTAATGGTAGAATGGATAGTAACAGTGTTGGAGTACCAACCTAATGGTAGAATGGATAGTAACAGTGTTGGGGTACCAACCTAATGGTAGAATGGATAGTAACAGTGTTGGGGTACCAACCTAATGGTAGAATGGATAGTAACAGTGTTGGGGTACCAACCTAATGGTAGAATGGATAGTAACAGTGTTGGGGTACCAACCTAATGGTAGAATGGATAGTAACAGTGTCGGGGTACCAACCTAATAGTAGAATGGATAGTAACAGTGTTGGGGTACCAACCTAATGGTAGAATGGATAGTAACAGTGTCGGGGTACCAACCTAATGGTAGAATGGATAGTAACAGTGTTGGGGTACCAACCTAATGGTAGAATGGATAGTAACAGTGTTGGGGTACCAACCTAATGGTAGAATGGATAGTAACAGTGTTGGGGTACCAACCTAATGCTAGAATGGACAGTAACAGAGTCAACAAACTCTGTCACACACTCTGTTACTGTGACGACCCTCCCACTTTGCAGAATTCTTTCTCTTCGCTCTTGTTTTCCTTAATAGGATGATGGTGGGCGGAGCTGGGAGGGTCGTCAGCGAAATGGGACATCTGGTGTCATGACGTTGCCCTCTTTGGGTACAGCGAGCACAGTTGACCCCCCCTCCCTCTGCACCAGCCTTTTCTATGTACCATCCCCCGACCTCTATACTCCTGACCCAGGCTGCTGTGGTCAGAAGAGGTCGTAAATTCCCATGAGGAGAATCTCTCCTCATGGCCACAGTATAGAGACAGAGTGGTTTTCATAGAGAACAAAGGAGTTCTTCCACCTCACAGAACTGGAGAACCGAACGACATCTATGTTCTGGAGAAGGTATAAAAGATCGGTGAAGAATCCAGCTACGAACTGGTCCGTTTGGTACAATTTTGTGAAACTCATGAGAGACAATACAGCCACATTACCATGGCGCTGTTTATATAATAGCCTAATGTTGTGAGACTTACATCTAATGGTTGTATAAAATGAATGAATAAGGATAAAGCTATTTGTGATATGATGGGATGCTATGTAATGATGTTAATTTGAGAGATATATATTGATTGCAATTGTTCCCGAATGAGTGAGCGTTCATGTGCAAAGGATTAGCATTTCAATTGTTATAATTATCAACTCTGTAGTGCCTTCTCAGCTGACCCCCACTCCCTTTTGTCTAACAAGCCGGCATTCCGGTTTAGCCCACTAGGGCACATTCCTCTAGCATTTCTTTGTAAACATATCTACCATTTGTTATGCATTTCTGTGAATTACTTAGTTAGTAAATAAATAATTTTAAGACAATTGATGTATGGATGACTCATAGTGAAGACTGGGTTCGTGCAGATAACCAACAATTTACGACGTTTGGAATGAGACTGACGAGGTAAAGAATACGTCATTAATCAGAAGTCTAATTGATCAGATATTAAAAATATCTGAAAGTTATATTAGGAAAATTATAACTTTGTAATCTGAATATTTTCCTTGGTGCCCCGACTTCCTAGTTAATTACAGTTACACGATTAATCAGTTAATCGCGTAATAATAATTACAGAGAGTTATAAATATGTCTTCAGTTTTAATGATGCCAAAGACACTGGGCTCCCCCCATACATCGAGGAGACTCAATGCAGACACACTGTTGGTTTTGGCATTTTGGGGCTTCTTTGTGTTCATTTATTTTGGCACCCCTCAACACCTATCATTATCATCATCATCTATGAACACATCCACTCACGCTACTGACTACACACACACCAAAGAATATAAAAGGGGTGACCAAGATCCAATCAGATTCCAGTTGACAACATCACTACCCACACAGGAAATCTGCTTATGGCATTAAACTTGCTTTATATGTGAGGTAACCAATCAGAAAGCTAGTTGATGAGGTATGAACCTAAGTGATCTTGGTGATACCAACCCTCCTCCCAGAGAGCTACTGGGTCTGCAGGCTTTTTCTTCAGCCCTGCTCTAACACACCTCATTCTGCC
Organism: Salmo trutta; assembly: GCF_901001165.1. Lineage (NCBI taxonomy): Eukaryota > Metazoa > Chordata > Actinopteri > Salmoniformes > Salmonidae > Salmo > Salmo trutta. Next base: position 1,434,904 of record NW_021823412.1, read on the forward strand.
AGTCAAGGTTCTGATTAGACTGATTAGTAGAATCAGGTGTGTTAGAGCAGGGTCAGAGCAAAAGCCTGCACTGCCAGTAGTATCTCTCCAGGAGCAGGATTGGCCATCCTGTTTTAACTCTACATATTCCTCTATCTCCATAGTAACCCCCTGAGCATGACCATCGACCTTTACTGATCAGCCAAAGCTGTCCCAAATGGCATCCTATTCCCTATACAGAGCCCTATGGGCCCTGGTCTAAAGTAGTGCACTACATAGGGAATAGGGTGCCATTTGGGACAGACAGAGACTCAAGGCTGAGTGTTTAACAGTAAAAGAGTTTGAGAAATGACAACAGAGAAGTAGGTTAAAAGTAGGGAGAGCACTGATGGAGAGAGAGAGTACTTTTGATTGGTACTGAATGTGTTGTGAATTATATACAGTCCCAGTCAAAAGTTTGCACACACCTACTCATTCAAGAGTTTTTCTTTATTTTTTGCTATTTTCTACATTGTAGAATAATAGTGAAGACATCAAACTATGAAATAACATGTGGAATCACGTAGTAGAATCCCTGTCATATACATGTAGTACATGTCAATTAAATGGAATGTGTGTGTGTGTGTGTGTCTTTGTATATACGGTGTGTGTGTCTGTCTGTATGTGTCTATCTGTGCATGTGAGTTGGTATCTGATTACTGTGATTAGTTCAATGTAACATCATATACTATACATTCTAATCAGTCTGTTTTGGGGCTGCAGAATCATTGTGCACTGCTCAAAAAAATAAAGGGAACACTTAAACAACACATCCTAGATCTGAATGAATGAAATAATCTTATTAAATAATTTTTTCTTTACATAGTTGAATGTGCTGACAACAAAATCACACAAAAATAATCAATGGAAATCCAATTTATCAACCCATGGAGGTCTGGATTTGGAGTCACACTCAAAATTAAAGTGGAAAACCACACTACAGGCTGATCCAACTTTGATGTAATGTCCTTAAAACAAGTCAAAATGAGGCTCAGTAGTGTGTGTGGCCTCCACGTGCCTGTATGAACTCCCTACAACGCCTGGGCATGCTCCTGATGAGGTGGCGGATGGTCTCCTGAGGGATCTCCTCCCAGACCTGGACTAAAGCATCCGCCAACTCCTGGACAGTCTGTGGTGCAACGTGGCGTTGGTGGATGGAGCGAGACATGATGTCCCAGATGTGCTCAATTGGATTCAGGTCTGGGGAATGGGCGGGCCAGTCCATAGCATCAATGCCTTCCTCTTGCAGGAACTGCTGACACACTCCAGACACATGAGGTCTAGCATTGTCTTGCATTAGGAGGAACCCAGGGCCAACCGCACCAGCATATGGTCTCACAAGGGGTCTGAGGATCTCATCTCGGTACCTAATGGCAGTCAGGCTACCTCTGGCGAGCACATGGAGGGCTGTGCGGCCCCCCAAAGAAATGCTAGCCTACACCATGACTGACCCACCGCCAAACCGGTCATGCTGGAGGATGTTGCAGGCAGCAGAATGTTCTCCACGGCGTCTCCAGACTGTCACGTCTGTCACGTGCTCAGTGTGAACCTGCTTTCATCTGTGAAGAGCACAGGGCGCCAGTGGCGAATTTGCCAATCTTGGTGTTCTCTGGCAAATGCCAAACGTCCTGCACGGTGTTGGGCTGTAAGCACAACCCCCACCTGTGGACGTCGGGCCCTCATATACCACCCTCATGGAGTCTGTTTCTGACCGTTTGAGCAGACACATGCACATTTGTGGACTGCTGGAGGTCATTTTGCAGGGCTCTGGCAGTGCTCCTCCTGCTGCTGGTAGCGGTCCTGCTGCTGGTTTGTTGCCCTCCTACGGCCTCCTCCACATCTCCTGATGTGCTGGCCTGTCTCCTGGTAGCACCTCCATGCTCTGGACACTACGCTGACAGACACAGCAAACCTTCTTGCCACAGCTCGCATTGATGTGCCATCCTGGATGAGCTGCACTACCTGAGCCACTTGTGTGGGTTGTAGACTCCGTCTCATGCTACCACTAGAGTGAAAGCACCGCCAGCATTCAAAAGTGACCAAAACATCAGCCAGGAAGCATAGGAACTGAGAAGTGGTCTGTGGTCACCACCTGCTGAACCACTCCTTTATTGGGGGTGTCTTGCTTATTGCCTATAATTTCCACCTGTTGTCTATTCCATTTGCACAACAGCATGTGAAATTTATTGTCAATCAGTGTTGCTTCCTAAGTGGACAGTTTGATTTCACAGAAGTGTGATTGACTTGGAGTTACATTGTGTTGTTTAAGTGTTCCCTTTATTTTTTTGAGCAGTGTATATCACTGGTTACCCATCCTATCATGTTACCACACAGATGTGACTGTCTAGCTCAGCGGTTCCCAAACTTTTCCATTCTGGAGACCATCAAATCACCGTCAAAAGCTCTTGAGGACAACCATTCACAGAGTCGCTGATTATATTGATGGTCAAATCCTATCAATACATGTGAATGTAACAAGGCCTGTACAGGCCTATTATTATTATTATTGTTATTATTATTATTATTATAATAAACTATTTGCATTGTGAAAAATAACGTAAAATAGATTATAATACCATTAATACTCCATACTGCTATTATTTTTTAATAATAAAATACTACAATCTAAAAATAATTGTGGACCAGCTGCACCACCCCCAGGGACCACAGGTTGAGAACCACTGGTCTGGAGTCCATCAGCCAAACCTGGTTGTTGTGTCACACTGCCCCCTCCTGGTAGCACTGCAAAACATCACCTAATTAAAGCAAAAAGTTAAATAAAAAATGTAACTGCACTTTTACGAGATAGAATCTTAATTTATAGGCTGAATACTGGTATTAAGTGTATGAAGACTTTGCATGACATAAATATCAACAAATAAACCTATAGGTGTTGAATCCGCCAACTGTGTTGAAACAGGAAGTCCATTTATAAGGAAGCAGAGGAAAGGGTCTCTCTTATTATAGATCAATGGTGCCGCTACTTCGCTTCACCTCCGTTCTGCCAGTAAGAAGACCTAGCAAGAATAAGGCCCGTGGCCTCAGAGATATCCCTTCAAAATAAAAGTCCCAAAATGATGAGTGTGATTTTTTTCAAACTGAAATTCATAACATTTTATGAGGAAATATTAGCAGACTTAGAATGCATGAAAAAAAGCAAAAAAGTCCATCGTATTTATATCACAAATAATATTATAGCTTTGACATTTGTTAACAGCATTAAAAGTCATGGCTCATGGCAGCTCCTTCCAGTCAGCCCTGGGGGCGCTACGGTGTGTGATGGAGAGGGTGGCTGCCACAGGCCTGAAGCTCCACCCCGAGAAGTGACACTTCATGAGGAGAGAGGTGTCCTTCTTGGGCCACCAAGTGGGGGAGGAGGGTATCAGCACAGCTGTCCGAGACTGGCCCACCCCCAACGATCAGCAACAGCTGAAGAGCTTCCTGGGCCTGGCCTCGTACTACAGGAGGTTTGTACGGGGCTTCTTGGGCCTGGCCTCGTACTACAGGAGGTTTGTACGGGGCTTCCTGGGCCTGGCCTCGTACTAACAGGAGGTTTGTACGGGGCTTCCTGGGCCTGGCCTCGTACGACAGGAGGTTTGTACGGGGCTTCCTGGGCCTGGCCTCGTACCACAGGAGGTTTGTACGGGGCTTCTCAAGCGTCGCTGCTCCCCTGAACCACCTGCTGCCAAAGGACAAGGCCTTCACCTGAACAGTGGAGTGGGAGGAGGCCTTCACCTGGACAGTGGAGTGGGAGGCCTTCACCTGGACAGTGGAGTGTGAGGAGGCCTTCACCTGAACAGTGGAGTGTGAGGAGGCCTTCAACACCCTCAAACGTGCACTGATCTCGTCTGTGTCCAGGATAAAGGGCAAGCTCGCCCTCTCCCCCTGACCTCACCTTGCCCTTTATCCTGGACACAGACGTGAGCAATGTGGGCATGGGTGGGGTGCTGGCCCAGGTGGGGTCAGAAGGGGAGAGAGAGGAGCAATGTGGGCATGGGTGGGGTGCTGGCCCAGGTGGGGCCAGAGGGGGAGAGAGGGGAGCAATATGGGCATGGGTGGGGTGCTGGCCCAGCTGGGGCCAGAGGGGGAGAGAGGGCGTACTTCAGAAAAACATTCAACAAACATGAGCGCCGCTACTGTGTCTTCCGGCGGGAGCACCTCGTTGTCGTGGCTTCCATCAAACACTTCAAGTACTACCTGGGTGACCTGCCCTTTACTGTAAGGACTGACCACTCTGCTCTCCAGTGGCTCATGTCTTTCAGAGAGCCAGAGGGGCAGGTGGCTTGCTGGTTGGAGGAGCTTCAGCTATACAATTTCAACGTGGTGCACAGGGCAGGGGCACGCCACTCCAACGCCATGTCCCGTCGGCCCTGTACTGTAGACGGCTGCCGCCACTGTGAGCGGGAGAGCGGGCCGGTCTGCTGTGAGCTGCAGACTGTCGACGTGGCTGAATGGGGGCAGCAGCAGGGACGGGACACAGACCTACAGCCAGTGCTACAGTGGGTAGAGGTGCAGCTGAGGCCACCGTGGGAAGAGGTGACAGCGCTCTCACTCGCGACCAAAGGGTTGCGGTCAAAGTTTGAGAGACTGCGGCTGGCTGATGGCGTGCTACAGCGGGCATGGAAGGAGCCAATTACGGGAGAGGAGAGGTGGCAGGTGGTGGTCCCAAAAGCACTGTGGGAGGCAGTGCTCCAGAGTACTCATTGGGGGTTGGGGACTGGACGCTTTGGGGTCACAAAAACCCTCTGCTGCCTCCATCAGGGCTTTTACTGGGGCAGCACAAGAGGGATGTGGAGGACTTTTGCCGCCGCTGTGACAACTGCACAGCGAGAAAGCGCCCTCCAGGCCGCTCTCATGCTCAGCTCCGACAGTTCCCAGTTCTGGCTCCCATGAGGAGGGTGGGAGTGGATGTAGTTGGACCGTTCCCCACCACAGACAGTGGAAACTCCTCTCCATCCTCAAAGTGATGGCCTTGTGGAGCGCTTCAACAAAACGCTTGGAAAGCAGCTGGCCATCATCTCTGCCAAACACCAGCGTGACTGGGACAAGCACCTGCCCATAGTCCTCATGGCATGCCTCCAGTACGCCGGCATGCCTCCAGAGAGATCCGCACCCCTGCAGAGATGGCGTTTGGTCGGCCCCTGCATAGCCCTCCTGTTCCCCCGGGGCCGGAGTATGCCCGGAGACTCCAGGACCGCCTGGAGACAGCCCACACCTTCGCCAGAGAGCAGCTGGTGAATGCAGATGTGAGGCAGAAGAGGAACTATGACGTGCACACCCGGGGAAGGCACTTTGTGGCTGGGGAGCTGGTCTGGGAAAGATAGGCAGATGCCCCAAGTTGGACAGCCACTGGGTGGGGCCCTGCAGCGTCCTGGAGAGGGTAGGGGAGGTTGTGTACCGGGTGCAGCTTCCTCCCAGGGTGGCGCCTCTTCAAACTCAGGAGGCTGAAGAAATATGGCTTGTCACCTAAATCCCTCACAAACTTTTACAGATGCACAATTGAGAGCATCCTGTCGGGCTGTATCACCACCTGGTACAGCAACTGCACCGCCCGCAACCGCAGGGCTCCCCAGAGGGTAGTGAGGTCTGCACAACGCATCACCCGGGGCAAACTACCTGCCTTCCAGGACACCTACAGCACCCGATGTTACAGGAAGGCCAAAAAGATCATCAAGGACAACAACCACCCGAGCCACTGCCTGTTCACCCCGCTACCATCCAGAAGGCGAGGTCAGTACAGGTGCATCAATGCTGGGACCGAGAGACTGAAAAACAGCTTCTATCTCAAGGCCATCAGACTGTTAAACAGCCATCACTAACACAGAGAGGCTGCTGCCAACATACAGACTTAAAATCATTGGCCACTTTAATAAATGGATCACTAGTCACTTTAATAATGTTTACATATCTCGCATTACTCATCTCATATGTATATACTGTATTTTATACCATATATATATATATATATATATATTGCATCTTGCCTATGCCGCTCGGTCATCGCTCATCCATATCTTTATATGTATATATTCTTATTCCATCCCTTAGATTTGTGTGTATTATTTATTATTATTCTTGTTGTCGAATTGTGAGATTAGATTAGCCCCCAGGTACCCATCTAATAATTAAATTTATATTACAGCTGTCCACCAATAAAGCATCAGAACCAGAGACTCTGATACCGCCTGTTTTAAATGGAAGAGTCTATCTGGTAAGAACACTTTTTATTTACCGGCGCTGTTGAGTGGAACAAACTACCACAGTAACTCCATGCCGAGCATAACTTCATTTAAATCATGTGTAAAGCTGACTAATGATGGTTTATATTCCATGTCAGTATGTAAGGCTCTACGCTATGACAATGTCCTCCTGTCCTTTGTATTGTGTTGTGTGGAGCCGAGGTCTACTATGACTAGAAAAACATTTAAGAGGACCACAATGGAAATATGTTTTCAAACATATTTTTGTGTCATTCTCGATGATTGTAAATGCTTTATCAACGTGTGGTTGCATTGACAGGCATAATCACCAGTGCTACAATAACAGATGTCAAACATTGGGGTTTTTAAAAGACAAAATGACTGTTTCAGGCCTTACTAAGCTTTTAAATTGATCCTACATTCTAACACCATTCACCTGATAAGAAAATGTAAATAAACTTATTTTTCGACGAAAAACTAAATATAATTCAAGAATTAAACCTCTGAATATTACTTTAACATCAAGATCAGGGGAGAGCGCGAACGCAGTCCCCCACTACCAGAAATTATGCAATCGAGATTTCCACATTTGGGAAATTCGCAGGGGTCAGCACAGCCGGAGTGCAATGGCTGAGCCTCGCCCTGGGTGAACCGCCTTCTTGATCACGGTGTCTCCCTTGCCAGGTAAGTATGAGTTGTACACGTTGGTAGAGGGGCACTCATTCCAGGACAAAGGTGTTTGTCTAACGGTTACCACTTCTACTACTGACAATACCACATCATATCGACCAGGGTCTAATAACGTTTACTAATATAGTTGCGGACAAAGCGGTGGAAAAGCGATGCACTTTGTTTTATTATATTATATCGCTGTCTGACTATTTTCCCATCATGCAACACGGTAGACATTCTACACACATTGAACTGTTTGTCTAAATGTCCGTCTGATTACACACAAGTAGGCGATGTACCAAAATGCTGAAATCCCATTCGTGCTCCCACGAAAGACACCAACTATTTCTGGTGTTTTGTAGCGTTCCAGACATTGTAGGAATATTTTCATCACATACGACCCCAGATATAAAGGAGAAACAGTCGCCTACTACTTCATCAACAACAAGACATAGCAGCTACTCGGGGTGTGCTCACATGGACATACTCGTATTTGTAATTGTATCTGTAAATTGACAGTTGATAGTCGTTTTTAATATGCCTAAATAGATGTTGGCAAAATAACTTCCTGCAAATTCTCACTGCAAAAACAAACCTGGTGATTATGAGCAGCGCGCTGAGGTGTGCGGCGTGTGTGTGTGTGTGTGTGTGTGTGTGCGTGCGTGCGTGCGTGTGCGTACGTACGTGCGTGTGTGCGTGCGTGTGTGTGTGTGTGTGTGTGTGCGCACAGCCACGTTTGCTGTCACTCAGTCAGAATACGCATTAGCATCTCAACTTTATTCCCTACCCTTTACCTGCTAGTGAGATATTCTGCACCACAAGATGCTGCTGAGAGGAGAACTGCTCATAAGAGTAAAGGTTGCAAGGTTATCATGTCAAAGTGGGTTATCATGTCAAAGTGGGTTATCCTCTCTTGGGTAGGGGGCAGTATTTTGACATCCGGATGAAAAGCGTGACCAAAGTAACACTGCCTGTTACTCAGGCCCAGATGCTAGGATATGCATATAATTGGTAGATTTGGATAGAAAACACTCTAAAGTTTCTAATAATGTCTGTGAGTATAACAGAACTGATTTGGCAGGTGAAACCCCGAGGACAAACCATCCAGGGGGGAAAATATTGAGGTCATAGGATTTTCCAATGTTTTCTCTGGGATACCCTTATTATTAGGAACCCGGTTGCAGTGCCTATGGCTTCCACTAGACGTCAACAGTCTTTAGAAATTCTTCAATGTTTTTTTTTTTGTCTTTATTTAACTAGGCAAGTCTGTTAAGAACAAATTCTTATTTTCAATGACGGCCTAGGAACAGCGGGTTAACTACCTTGTTCAGGGGCAGAATAACAGATTTGTACCTTGTCAGCTCAGGGATTTGAACTTGCAACCTTTCGGTTACTGGCCCAACTCTCTAACCACTAGTGATACAGCCCGACATGATGCTTTCGATTGTGCATCTGTAAAAGTTTGAGGGTTTTAGGTGACAAGCCAATTTTCTTTAGCCTCCTGAGTTTGAAGAGGCTCTGTTGCGCCTTCTTCACCACGCTGGTAGCGAAACGAGTAGAGACCACACCTCCCAGGCAGTGGCCATGGTAGCCACGGAACCCCGTTTTTCTTTTGAGGAATGAAGAAGTAGTCCTATTCATTGTAAGTGTCACTCCAGGTGGACGCTACTGTTTTGGTGCGCGTGAACAGGAGCTCGTTCCACGTTGTTTTTATCCGGTATTAGAAACAGTTTATTCTGTCTTAAATTTGATCGATTATTTACGTTTTAGGGTACCTGAGGTTGGATTAGGAACGTTGTTTGAAATGTTTGGACCAAGTTTACAGGTAACTTATTAGATACTTTGTAGGCATGTTGGGCGAGTTGAAACCGGTGTATTTCTGAATCAAACACGCCAAATAAATTGACCTTTTGGGACATAAAGAAGGACATTATCGAAAAAAAGGACCGTTTGTGATGTTTCTGGGACATTTTGGAGTGCCAACAGAAGAAGATCGTCAAAGGTAAGGCATTAATTATATCGCTATTTCTGACTTTTGTGTCGCACCTGCCTGGTTGAAAAATTATTTTCATGTGTTTGTATGCGTGGCACTGTCCTCAGATAATCGCATGGTGTGCTTTCGCCGTAAAGCCTTTTTGAAATCTGACACAGCGGCTGGATTAACAAGAAGATAAACTTTATTTTGATGTATAACATATATTTTCAAGAATGTTAAATATTTGAATTTAGTATTTTTGAATTTCGCGCTCTGCAATTTCACCGGATGTTGGCCAGGTGGGACGTGTCGTGTCTTTGGGCATCATTAAACTGAAGACATGTTTAGCAAATAACTCTCTGTAATTATTATTACGCAATTAAACTGATTAATCATGTAACTGTAATTAACTAGAAGTTCGGGGCACCAAGGAAAATATTCAGATTACAAAGTGATAATTTTCCTAATATAACTTTCCAGATATCATAATATCTGATCGATTATCTTCTGATTTAATGATGTATTTTTACCTCGCGTCAGTCTCATTCCAAACGTCGTAAACGTTGTTATCTGCACGAACCCAGTCTTCACTAAGTCATCCATACATCAATTGTCTTAAAATCATTTATTTACTAAACTAAGTAATTCACAGAAAGCATACAAAACAGTAGGTATTCTTACAAAGAAATGGTAGAGGAATGGTCCCTAGTGGGCTAAACCGGCATGGCGGCTTGTTAAACAAAGGGGGGGGGGGGCGCGCAGCGGAGAAGACACTACAGAGTTGATAAATATTAACAATTGAAATGCTAGTCCTTTGCACATGAACGCTCACTCATTCGGGAACAATTGCTATCAATATATATATTTACGCTCAGTGTGTCGTCGGGATCTTTGTTGGAGAGTTCTGTTCTGTTGGAGAGTTCTGTTCTGTTGGAGAGTTCTCTCTCTCTCTCTCTCTTTCTCTGTTAGAATGGATCTTTCAAAGCAACATTTGTTCATGTCGTTATAGAATGCATGTTTCGTCGGTCTTCGCGTTCAATGATACCGAATTCCTAGCTGCAGACTAGTAATTAATATCAAAGACTTGTTATTATTCTGTCGGTATCGATAGTCTAAAAAGTTAACCACGTGGTATGGTTAAAGTTCAGTAGAGGGATGCATGGTCAAACCTATTGGCCAACTCGTAATGGAGTGGAGGCCTGGTCTAAAGAAAGAAACCCTGGGTGGGGGTTCATATACTGAACGTAGAAAAGGCTGTCACATGACGCCTTGTCCTGTCTGTGTCCCTGGGGGCGTGCCGGTGACTTGGTAAAACTTTAAGTAAAAAATACAATTCTCTCACTAATATCTTACAAGCATCCCAACATATTCCAAATAGGTTTATCCTTATTCATTAATTTTATACAACCATTTAGATGTAAGTCTCATAGCTGAGGCTATCATATAAACATTATTATGGTAATATGGCCGTATTGTCTCTCATGAGTTTCACAACATTGTACCAAACGGACCAGTTCGTAGCTGGATTCTTCACCAATCTTTTATACCTTCTCCAGAACATAAATGTCGTTCGGTTCCCCCGTCCTGTGCGGTGGAAGAATTCCTTTGTCTCCCTATGAAACCACTCTGTCTCAAAACTGGGGCCATGAGGCAGGACATTCCCTTTGGAATTTACGACCGCCTTCTGACCACAGCAGCCTGGGTGTAGGAGACAGAGGGAGATGGTGCAGAAGTAGGGGGATGGTAGAGGGGGAGGGGGTCAACTGTGCTCGCTGTACTCAGAGGGCAACATCATGACAGACGCCACCGTCCCACCTGCCCATAAGAAGTTAACAAAAGTAAAATATTTTTAAGACATGAAAACATGTTAAAAAGTAACTGTTAAAAAGCTGTCTTCTGTCCTTTGTACAGGAACAGGGTGAGTCCTTATCAAGCTCGCCTCTTCCTGCTCTTCTGAATCAATAACCGTCCTGTCCTTCGGGGCCCAGAGGAGATCCCTCCCCTAGGCGCAGCAGCACTGTCAGGCCGTGGCCGCCGGGACCTTGGGTGTTGTGGGGGATCCTTCGTTTGAGGTGGAGGCCTCTTTTCTTCTGTACCACCCCAGGGCTTCCGTGGCTACCATGGCCACTGCCTGGGGGGTGTGGTCTCTACTCGTTTCGCTACCAGCGTGGTGAAGAAGGCGCAACAGAGCCTCTTCAAACTCAGGAGGCTAAAGAAATGTGGCTTGTCACCTAAAACCCTCAAACTTTTACAGATGCACAATCGAAAGCATCATGTCGGGCTGTATCACCGCCTGGTATGGCAACTGCAGTGCCCGCAACAGCATGGCTCTTCAGAGGGTGGTGTTGTCTACCCAATGCCGGGGGTAAACTACCCACCCTCCAGGACACCTACAGCACCTGATGTCACAGGAAGGCCAAAAAGATCATCAAGGACAACAACCACTCGAGCCACTGCCTGTTCACCCCGCTATCAGAAGACAACATGTATCTGTAAGGCCTTAGTTCACACTGTTTGATGCTTATTTATAAAACCCTTTTAAGCCTCACTCCCCCCTATCTGAGATACCTACTGCAGCCCTCATCCTCCACATACAACACCCGTTCTGCCAGTCACATTCTGTTAACCTCTCTGGGAAATGTGGGACGCTAGCGTCCCACCCGCGGGACACACTATTCAACAGCCAGTGAAATAGCAGGGCGGCAAATTCAAAACCACAAAAATCTCATAATTCAAATTTCTCAAACATACAACTTTATATCCCATTTTAAAGATACATTTCTAGTTAATCCAACCACATTGTCCGATTTCAAAAAGGCTTTACGGCGAAAGCATAACATTAGATTATGTTAGGACAGCGCCGAGACAAGAAAAACCACACAGCCATTTTCCAAGCAAGGAGTGGCGTCACAAAAACCAGAAATACAGCTAAAATGAATCACTAACCTTTGATGATCTTCATCAGATGGCACTCATAGGACTTCATGTTACACAATACGTGTATGTTTTGCTCAATAAAGTTCATATTTATATCCAAAAAACCCATTTTCATTAGCGTGTAATGTTCAGAAATGTTTTGTCTCCCAAAACTTCCGGTGAATGAGCACATCAATTTACAGAAATACTCATCATAAACGTTGATAAAATATTAAACTGTTATTCAATGAATTATAGATACACTTCTCCTTAATGCAACCGATGTGTCAGATTTTAAAAAAACTTTACAGCGAGTCAACTAAAATCAGAAATAGCATTATAAATATTCAGTTACCTTTGATGATCTTCAGCAGAATGCACTCCCAGGAATCCTAGTTCCACAATAAAAGTTTGTTTTGTTCGATAAAGTCCATCATTTATGTCCAAATACCTCCTTTTCGTTCACGCGTTTAGTCCACTATTCCAAATGCAGGAAGCGCGCGCAAAATGTCACGACAAAAAGTCTAAAAAAGTTATATTTACGTTCGTAGAAACATGTCAAACGATGTATAGCATCAATCTTTAGGATGTTTTTATCATAAATCTTCAGTAAAGTTCCAACCGGACGATTCCTTTGTCTTCAAAAAAGAAAAGGAACACAGATAACTCTCACGGGAGCTCGCGCCACTGAACTCATGTCATTCTCTCAGTCATCTGACTCTAGGACCTCTTATTCTCTCCCCAGTCACAGTAAAAGCATGAAACAACGTTCTAAAGACTGTTGACATCTAGTGGAAGCCTTAGCAAGTGGAAGCCTTAGCATGACCCCACAGACACTGTATACTGGATAGGGAATCACTTGAAAAACTACATACCACTTCCTGGTTGGATTTTTTTCTCAGGTTTTTGCCTGCCATATGAGTTCTGTTACACTCACAGACATCATTCAAACAGTTTTAGAAACTTCAGAGTGTTTTCTATCAAAATCTACTAATGATATGCATATGTACCTTCTGGGCCCGAGTAGCAGGCAGTTTAATTTGGGCACGTTATTCATCTGAATTTCCGAATACTGCCCCCTGTCACCATGAGGTTTTAAAGGTCCCCAAAGAACCCAGATCGCTGCTCTTTTCGGATCGCTGCAGCTAGTGACTGCAGAAACACTCCAACTTGACCATCAGACAATGAAAATAATATTAAATGTGTTTATTTTTCACAAATAAATCAGGGGAGAGCGCGAACGCAGTCCCCCACTACCAGAAATTATGCAATCGAGATTTCCACATTTGGGAAATTCGCAGGGGTCAGCACAGCCGGAGTGCAATGGCTGAGCCTCGCCCTGGGTAAACCGCCTTCTTGATCACGGTGTCTCCCTTGCCAGGTAAGTATGAGTTGTACACGTTGGTAGAGGGGCACTCATTCCAGGACAAAGGTGTTTGTCTAACGGTTACCACTTCTACTACTGACAATACCACATCATATCGACCAGGGTCTAATAACGTTTACTAATACAGTTGCGGACAAAGCGGTGGAAAAGCGATGCACTTTGTTTTATTATATTATATCGCTGTCTGACTATTTTCCCATCATGCAACACGGTAGACATTCTATATACATTGAACTGTTTGTCTAAATGTCCGTCTGATTACACACAAGTAGGCGATGTACCAAAATGCTGAAATCCCATTCGTGCTCCCACAGCCAACCGAAAGACACCAACTATTTCTGGTGTTTTGTAGCGTTCCAGACATTGTAGGAATATTTTCATCACATACGACCCCAGATATAAAGGAGAAACAGTCGCCTACTACTTCATCAACAACAAGACATAGCAGCTACTCGGGGTGTGCTCACATGGACATACTCGTATTTGTAATTGTATCTGTAAATTGACAGTTGATAGTCGTTTTTAATATGCCTAAATAGATGTTGGCAAAATAACTTCCTGCAAATTCTCACTGCAAAAACAAACCTGGTGATTATGAGCAGCGCGCTGAGGTGTGTGTGTGTGTGTGTGTGTGTGTGTGTGCGTGCGTGCGTGCGTGCGTGTGTGTGTGTGTGCGCACAGCCACGTTTGCTGTCACTCAGTCAGAATACGCATTAGCATCTCAACTTTATTCCCTACCCTTTACCTGCTAGTGAGATATTCTGCACCACAAGATGCTGCTGAGAGGAGAACTGCTCATAAGAGTAAAGGTTGCAAGGTTATCATGTCAAAGTGGGTTATCATGTCAAAGTGGGTTATCCTCTCTTGGGTAGGGGGCAGTATTTTGACATCCGGATGAAAAGCGTGACCAAAGTAAACTGCCTGTTACTCAGGCCCAGATGCTAGGATATGCATATAATTGGTAGATTTGGATAGAAAACACTCTAAAGTTTCTAATAATGTCTGTGAGTATAACAGAACTGATTTGGCAGGTGAAACCCCGAGGACAAACCATCCAGGGGGGAAAATATTGAGGTCATAGGATTTTCCAATGTTTTCTCTGGGATACCCTTATTATTAGGAACCTGGTTGCAGTGCCTATGGCTTCCACTAGACGTCAACAGTCTTTACAAATTGTTCAATGTTTTTTTTATTTTTTTATTTTATCTTTATTTAACTAGTCTGTTAACTAGGTAAGTCTGTTAAGAACAAATTCTTATTTTCAATGACAGCCTAGGAACAGTGGGTTAACTGCCTTGTTCAGGGGCAGAACAACTGTGTTGTACCTTGTCAGCTCAGGGATTCGAACTTGCAACCTTTCGGTTACCGGCCCAACTCTCTAACCACTAGGCTACCCTGCTGTCCGAGGCGGTGATACAGCCCGACATGATGCTTTCGATTGTGCATCTGTAAAGTTTGAGGGTTTTAGGTGACAAGCCAATTTTCTTTAGCCTCCTGAGTTTGAAGAGGCTCTGTTGCGCCTTCTTCACCACGCTGGTAGCGAAACGAGTAGAGACCCCCCCCCCAGGCAGTGGCCATGGTAGCCACCGAACCACCCCGTGTGTCTGTCTTTGCTCTTCCTTCCTCTATGACTGACGGAGGGCCAGCGGCTGACTGAGAGGTAATGACGCAATAAGGCCCGAGGGGGTGTGGTATATGATAGCAGATTATAGGCTTTGAGGCTTTTAAAGGCAACGTTCCCACGCTGTCGGAGACGGCGTTCACGGTAAACGCTGCATGTTGGCTCAATCAGAAATGACCTTGACATTTCTATGGTGGAATCTGTAACGCTTCAGCGATAACATATTAAATAGTGCCCTCAATCTAGGCCAAAGGCTTTGTCCTGTTAATGTTTAACTACAGTAAGGGATACATAGACTACAATAGAAGCCATAAGGGATACATAGAGACTACATTAGAAGCCATAAGGGGTACATAGAGACTACATGACAAGTCATGTCATACAGTGCATTCGGAAAGTATTCAGACACCTTGACTTTTCCCACATTTTGTTACGTTACAACCTTATTCTAAACTGCATTACATTGTTTCCCCCCTCATCAATCTACACACAATACCACATAATGACAAAGCAAAAATAAGTTTTTAGAATTTTGGGCAAAATAATTTGGGGTATGATCCAAGACTGTGTCGCAGTCGGCCCTCCAAAGGGCGATGCAGGTTAGGAGAATTAATGTAGCAGGTTAGGGGATTTAACATAGCAGGTTGGGAGAATTAGGTTAAGGTTATGAAAAGGGTTGGGTTAGCTAAAATGCAACACATTTCAACTTTTGACGTTAATTTGACAGAAGCTTTATCCCTTCTAGCCATGACCTGTTTCCTCCGACACATTGGTACGGATGACTTCCGGGTTAAGTGAGCAGTGTGTTAAGTAGGCAGTTTGGCGGGTCATGTTTCGGATGATACGTCACTACCATCAACTCTCCCGAGCCCAGCATTGCCTGAAATCGGCACTTTGGTGCACATTTTTAAGGATACACCTCAGATATTGTCACTCCTCCCACCTTCGTGCAGGCAAGCTTAAAACGGGTAAATTACCGATCCTTGCGCACAGATTGAAAAATAGTAGCGCGCGGGTCATAACTGCCAATGAGCACGCGTTTGACAATTGTGCTGACTTAACAGCAGCCAAAAATAGAGCTATAGTTTTAACAACTTCACTGTGAACCCTAACAAGTCTTCTAATGGTTTAGTGTTCAGTATCTTCTGTCATTATTGGTACATGTTGACTGGTGAAATTTTGGGGGGGTATTTGAAATTGTCAAATAAAACAAAATACAATTACAGAGATCAGACTGCATAGTAACCATATATGTTATCACACACACACACACACACACACCCTCAAAACACACACATGCATCATAGGGTGGTATAAAGTAAACCAACTGGTTCCTACAGGGAGGAGATGTATCAGGGAAACACTTTGTACGAAGACTCTCCCTTCAGTATCAGTGATAACTCAACTCTCCCTTCAGTATCAGTGATAACTCAACTCTCCCTTCAGTATCAGTGATAACTCAACTCTCCCTTCAGTATCAGTGATAACTCAACTCTCCCTTCAGTATCAGTGATAACTCAACTCTCCCTTCAGTATCAGTGATAACTCAACTCTCCCTTCAGTATCAGTGATAACTCAACTCTCCCTTCAGTATCAGTGATAACTCAACTCTCCCTTCAGTATCAGTGATAACTCAACTCTCCCTTCAGTATCATTGATAACTCAACTCTCCCTTCAGTATCATTGATAACTCAACTCTCCCTTCAGTATCAGTGATAACTCAACTCTCCCTTCAGTATCAGTGATAACTCAACTCTCCCTTCAGTATCAGTGATAACTCAACTCTCCCTTCAGTATCAGTGATAACTCAACTCTCCCTTCAGTATCAGTGATAACTCAACTCTCCCTTCAGTATCATTGATAACTCAACTCTCCCTTCAGTATCATTGATAACTCAACTCTCCCTTCAGTATCAGTGATAACTCAACTCTCCCTTCAGTATCAGTGATAACTCAACTCTCCCTTCAGTATCAGTGATAACTCAACTCTCCCTTCAGTATCAGTGATAACTCAACTCTCCCTTCAGTATCAGTGATAACTCAACTCTCCCTTCAGTATCAGTGATAACTCAACTCTCCCTTCAGTATCATTGATAACTCAACTCTCCCTTCAGTATCATTGATAACTCAACTCTCCCTTCAGTATCATTGATAACTCAACTCTCCCTTCAGTATCAGTGTTGACTCTCCCTTCAGTTCACCAGACAGCAGGATGGAGAGCAGAGATCAACACAGAGGGGAGAAATAGATTACTACTGTAAGTTGCTGTTGTGAGGGTGTGGTGTGTCTTATTTCATTTTTATGTAACCTTTATTTAACCTTTTTTTATCTAGGCAAGTCAGTTAAGAACAAATTGTTATTTACAATGACGGCTTAAAGGGGAACAGTGGGTTAACTACCTTGTTCAGGGGCAGAACGAAAGATTTTGACCTTGTCAGCTCGGGGATTCAAGCCAGCAATCTTTCGGTTACTGGCCCAACGCTCTAACCACTAAGCTAGCTACCTGCCACCCCAGTCTCAGTGTGTGTGTGTGTGTGTGTGTGTGTGTGTGTGTGTGTGTTGTAACAGAATGCTACATGTGACTAAGAGGAGGTCAGTAACAGCAGATAATTGACAGGCTCATCACACAGTAACAGGTTTATACCGGTGTGAACTGGAAGTAGCCTAAACCTATGGATGTTACATTGAACTGGGTGAATGGAATATGAATGACAGTAACCTAAACCTATGGATGTTATATTGAACTGGCTGAATGGAATATGAATGACAGTCATCCAACATGCTGTAATAGAAATAAGGCCATGCTCATGAAAAAAGGAATTGTCCTCCCTCATCTTAAACGGCACTGTCCGCCACTGGGCAGGACCTTTTTCTATGGAAGAAGCCCTTTGTTATTCTAAGCTTTTTAACTAACTCATCAATATGCTTTTTAACCTTGTACTGCAGTGGGCTGAATCAGGCTCACACAGAGTGATTCTGGGTAGTCTTAACACATCTACTTTGAATGAAAAGTATACACCTTACACACATGGTTATGGGCTTAGATAAAAGAATACACCTGTATCATGTCAGATACAGAGATGAAATGTATTACATTTAGAGTTTTTATCCCAATATTACCAGTGGTGGAAAAAGTACTCAATTGTCATACTTGAGTAAAAGTAAAGATACCTTAACAGAAAATGTCTCAAGTAAAAGTGTAAGTTACCCAGTAAAACACTACTTGATTAAAAGTCTAAAAGTATCTGGTTTTACATGTACTTAAGTACAGTGGTAGAAAAAGTACTCATGTTTCATACTTGAGTAAAAGTACAAAGTAAAAGTAAATGCTATACATCAGATCAGAGGCAGTAGGGATGACAAAGCGTTATATTGATAGGTGCCATAATTCTGTCCTGCCTGAGCCTTTTTGATGCTCCCAAACTTGATGTTTTAATACAGCTTTGGTGATTAAGATTTATTTTTAAAAGTGGTCTCACGAGCAAAACCCTTTATCGATAGTCTTGAGTAAATTGGCAATTGCATTGGGCAAGACAAAGAAGGGGAATCTGTGCTTGGTTTGTAATCAAATGAAACAAAATGGTAAAAAAACATTTGTTTTTATGTTTCTAAATACCAGGTTTACTGGCACGAAAAACACATCTCTCTTGTTCCATGAGCATATGGGTACTGTGTGTCACGGCTGGAAAGGCTGCCATTCCTCTGTCAAAATCCATGCCACAACAGAGGCCTCCTGAGTGGCCCAGCGGTCTAAGGCACTGCATGCAGTGCTGAGGTGTCACTACAGCTTGGTGTATGATCCAAGGCTGTTGTAGCTGGGAGCTCCAAAGGGCGGTGCACAATTGGCCCAGCGCTGTCAGGGTTAGGTGCTGGTGGGTTTTTTTTTTTGGCTCAAATGAATGTCACATTTTACTTTTCATAGCAGGTTAGGAGAATTAACATATTAGGAGAATTAACATGGCAGGTACGGAGAATTAACATGGCAGGTTAGGAGAATTAACATAGTAGCTTAGGAGAATTAACATAGTAGGTTAGGAGAATTAACATGGCAGGTACGGAGAATTAACATAGTAGGTTAGGAGAACTAACATGGCAGGTTAGGAGAATTAACATGGCAGGTTATGAGAATTAACATAGTAGGTTAGGAGAATTAACATGGCAGGTACGGAGAATTAACATGGCAGGTTAGGAGAATTAACATGGCAGGTACGGAGAATTAACATGGCAGGTACGGAGAATTAACATAGCAGGTTCGGAGAATTAACATGGCAGGTTAGGAGAATTAGGTTAAGGTTATGAAAAGGGTTGGGTTAGCTAAAATGCAACAAATTTCAAATTTTGACGTTAATTTGACAAAAGCTGTATCCATTCTAGCCATGTCCTGTTTCCTCCGACACATTGGTACGGCTGACTTCCGGGTAAAGTGAGGAGTGTGTTAAAAAGTAGGCAGCTTGGCGGGTCATGTTTCGGAGGACACATGTCACCACCATCGCCTCTCCCGAGCCCAGCGCCGCCTGAAATTGATATATGGTGCACGTTTTTAAGGACACACCTCAGATATTGTCACCCCTCCTACCTCAGATATTGTCACCCCTCCCACCTCAGATATTGTCACCCCTCCTACCTCAGATATTGTCACCCCTCCTACCTCAGATATTGTCACCCCTCCCACCTCAGATATTGTCACCCCTCCTACCTCAGATATTGTCACCCCTCCCACCTCAGATATTGTCACCCCTCCTACCTCAGATATTGTCACCCCTCCTACCTCAGATATTGTCACCCCTCCCACCTCAGATATTGTCACCCCTCCTACCTCAGATATTGTCACCCCTCCCACCTCAGATATTGTCACCCCTCCCACCTCAGATATTGTCACCCCTCCTACCTCAGATATTGTCACCCCTCCCACCTCAGATATTGTCACCCCTCCCACCTCAGATATTGTCACCCCTCCCACCTCAGATATTGTCACCCCTCCCACCTCAGTGCAGGTGAGCTCATATAAAACGGGTAAATTACCAATCCTGGCGCACAGATTGGAAAATAACAGAGTGCCGGTCATAATTGCCAACAAGCATGCATTTGACAATTGTGCTGACTTAACGTCAGCCAACAATAGAGCCCTAATTAACAGCTTCACTGTGAACCCTTTCATTTTTATTTACTTCACCTTTATTTAACCAGGTAGGTCAGTTGAGAACAAGTTCACATTTACAACTGCGACCTGGCCAAGATAAAGCAAAGCAGTGCGACAAAAACAACAACACATATGGGATATACAAACGTACAGTCAATAATACAATGGAAAAATCTATATACAGTTTGTGAAAATGTAGTAAGATTAGGGAGGTTAAGGCAATTAATAGGCCATAGTGGCGAAATAATTACAATTTAGCATTAACACTGGAGTGATAGATGTGCAGATGATGATGTGCAAGTAGAGATACTGGGGTGCAAAAGAGCAGAAAATAAATAACAATATTGGGATGAGGTAGTTGGGTGGGCTATTTACAGATGGGCTGTGTACAGGTGCAATGATCGGTAAGCTGCTCTGACAGCTGATGCTTATAGTTAATGAGGGAGATATAAGTCTCCAGCTTCAGTGATTTTTGCAATTCGTTCCAGTCATTGGCAGCAGAGAACTGTAAGGAAAGGCGGACAAAGGAAGTGTTGATTTTGGGGATGACTAGTGAAATAAACCTGCTGGAGCGCGTGCTACGGGTGTTGCTATGGTGACCAGTGAGCTGAGATAAGGCGGAGCTTTACCTAGCAAAGACTTATAGATGACCTGGAGCCAGTGGGTTTGGCGACGGACATGTAGCGAGGGCCAGCCAACGAGAGCATACAGGTCACAGTGGTGGGTAGCATATGGGGCTTTAGTGACTAAACGGATGGCACTGTGATAGAACTCTAACAAGTCTTCTGATGGTTTAGTGTGTGGTATCTTCTGTCATTGTTGGTTCATAATGCCTGGTGAAACATTGTTAGGTATTTGAAATTGTCTAATTAAATTAAATACAATTATAGTGATCAGACTGCATAGTAACCATATATGTTATCACACACACACACGCACACACACACACACACACACACACACACACACACACCCTCAAAACAAAAAATCTATCAATAATGACTGCAAAAGGGAGAAGTGTCAGTCACATGCGTCATTGGGTTATATAAAGTAAACCAACTGGTTCCTACAGAGAGGTGGTGTTTCAGGGAAATACTTTGTACTGCGACGCTTCCTTCAGTATATGGAAATACTTTGTACTCTCCCTTCAGTTCACCAGACAGATAATCACCAGACAGCAGGATGGAGAGCAGAGATCAACACAGAGGGGAGAAATAGATTACTACTGTAAGTTGCTGTTGTGTGTGGGTGGGTGGGTGTGTGTGTTGTGTGTCTTAATATGTGTGTGTGTTGTAACAGAATTCTACATGTGACTAAGAGGAGCGCAGTAATGACAGATAATTGACAGGCTCACAACACAGTAACAGGTTTAAACCGGTGGGCTATTTACAGATGGGCTGTGTACAGGTGCAGTGATCGGTAAGCTTCTCTAAAAGCTGATACCTCTAGTTAGTGAGGGAGAGAGCCGGTCCTAATTGCCAATGAGCATGCATTTTACAATTGTGCTGACTTAATGTCAGTGTGACGCTTCTCGTTGGGAATAGAATGGGACCAAAGCGCAGCGTGGAAAGTGTTCATGATTTTATTCGATCAACAAAACACTCAAACAAAGTAACAAAACAAAAAGCGAACAGTTCTGTCAGGTGACAGAAACTAAACAGAAAATAACTAACCACAAACACAGGTGGGAAAAGGCTGCCTAAGTATGATTCCCAATCAGAGACAACGATAGACAGCTGCCTCTGATTGGGAACCATACTCGGCCAAAACAAAGAAATAGACAACATAGAATGCCCACCCCACATCACACCCTGACCTAACCAAAAGGAGAAATAAACGGCTCTCTCAGGTCAGGGCGTGACAGTCAGCCAATAATAGAGCCCTAGTTTTAACAGCTTCACTGTGAACCCTTTCATTTTTATTTACTTCACCTTTATTTAACCAGGTAGGTCAGTTGAGAACAAGTTCACATTTACAACTGCGACCTGGCCAAGATAAAGCAAAGCAGTGCGACAAAAACAACAACACATATGGGATATACAAACGTACAGTCAATAATACAATGGAAAAATCTATATACAGTTTGTGAAAATGTAGTAAGATTAGGGAGGTTAAGGCAATTAATAGGCCATAGTGGCGAAATAATTACAATTTAGCATTAACACTGGAGTGATAGATGTGCAGATGATGATGTGCAAGTAGAGATACTGGGGTGCAAAAGAGCAGAAAATAAATAACAATATTGGGATGAGGTAGTTGGGTGGGCTATTTACAGATGGGCTGTGTACAGGTGCAATGATCGGTAAGCTGCTCTGACAGCTGATGCTTATAGTTAATGAGGGAGATATAAGTCTCCAGCTTCAGTGATTTTTGCAATTCGTTCCAGTCATTGGCAGCAGAGAACTGGAAGGAAAGGCGGACAAAGGAAGTGTTGATTTTGGGGATGACTAGTGAAATAAACCTGCTGGAGCGCGTGCTACGGGTGTTGCTATGGTGACCAGTGAGCTGAGATAAGGCGGAGCTTTACCTAGCAAAGACTTATAGATGACCTGGAGCCAGTGGGTTTGGCGACGGACATGTAGCGAGGGCCAGCCAACGAGAGCATACAGGTCACAGTGGTGGGTAGCATATGGGGCTTTAGTGACTAAACGGATGGCACTGTGATAGAACTCTAACAAGTCTTCTGATGGTTTAGTGTGTGGTATCTTCTGTCATTGTTGGTTCATAATGCCTGGTGAAACATTGTTAGGTATTTGAAATTGTCTAATTAAATTAAATACAATTATAGTGATCAGACTGCATAGTAACCATATATGTTATCACACACACACGCACACACACACACACACACACACACACACACACACCCTCAAAACAAAAAATCTATCAATAATGACTGCAAAAGGGAGAAGTGTCAGTCACATGCGTCATTGGGTTATATGAAGTAAACCAACTGGTTCCTACAGAGAGGTGGTGTTTCAGGGAAACACTTTGTACTGCGACGCTTCCTTCAGTATATGGAAATACTTTGTACTCTCCCTTCAGTTCACCAGACAGATAATCACCAGACAGCAGGATGGAGAGCAGAGATCAACACAGAGGGGAGAAATAGATTACTACTGTAAGTTGCTGTTGTGTGTGTGTGTGTGTGTGTGTGTGTGTGTGTAGTGTGTCTTATTTCTTTTTTATGTAACCTTTATTTAACCTTTTTTTATCTAGGCAAGTCAGTTAAGAACAAATTGTTATTTACAATGACGGCTTAAAGGGGAACAGTGGGTTAACTACCTTGTTCAGGGGCAGAACGACAGATTTTTACCTTGTCAGCTCAGGGATTCAAGCCAGCAATCTTTCGGTTACTGGCCCAACGCTCTAACCACTAAGCTAGCTACCTGCCACCCCAGTCTCAGTGTGTGTGTGTGTGTGTGTGTGTGTGTGTGTGTGTTGTAACAGAATGCTACATGTGACTAAGAGGAGGTCAGTAACAGCAGATAATTGACAGGCTCATCACACAGTAACAGGTTTATACCGGTGTGAACTGGAAGTAGCCTAAACCTATGGATGTTACATTGAACTGGGTGAATGGAATATGAATGACAGTAACCTAAACCTATGGATGTTATATTGAACTGGCTGAATGGAATATAAATGACAGTCATCCAACATGCTGTAATAGAAATAAGGCCATGCTCATGAAAAAAGGAATTGTCCTCCCTCATCTTAAACGGCACTGTCCGCCACTGGGCAGGACCTTTTTCTATGGAAGAAGCCCTTTGTTATTCTAAGCTTTTTAACTAACTCATCAATATGCTTTTTAACCTTGTACTGCAGTGGGCTGAATCAGGCTCACACAGAGTGATTCTGGGTAGTCTTAACACATCTACTTTGAATGAAAAGTATACACCTTACACACATGGTTATGGGCTTAGATAAAAGAATACACCTGTATCATGTCAGATACAGAGATGAAATGTATTACATTTAGAGTTTTTATCCCAATATTACCAGTGGTGGAAAAAGTACTCAATTGTCATACTTGAGTAAAAGTAAAGATACCTTAACAGAAAATGTCTCAAGTAAAAGTGTAAGTTACCCAGTAAAACACTACTTGATTAAAAGTCTAAAAGTATCTGGTTTTACATGTACTTAAGTACAGTGGTAGAAAAAGTACTCATGTTTCATACTTGAGTAAAAGTACAAAGTAAAAGTAAATGCTATACATCAGATCAGAGGCAGTAGGGATGACAAAGCGTTATATTGATAGGTGCCATAATTCTGTCCTGCCTGAGCCTTTTTGATGCTCCCAAACTTGATGTTTTAATACAGCTTTGGTGATTAAGATTTATTTTTAAAAGTGGTCTCACGAGCAAAACCCTTTATCGATAGTCTTGAGTAAATTGGCAATTGCATTGGGCAAGACAAAGAAGGGGAATCTGTGCTTGGTTTGTAATTAAATGAAACAAAATGGTAAAAAAACATTTGTTTTTATGTTTCTAAATACCAGGTTTACTGGCACGAAAAACACATCTCTCTTGTTCCATGAGCATATGGGTACTGTGTGTCACGGCTGGAAAGGCTGCCATTCCTCTGTCAAAATCCATGCCACAACAGAGGCCTCCTGAGTGGCCCAGCGGTCTAAGGCACTGCATGCAGTGCTGAGGTGTCACTACAGCTTGGTGTATGATCCAAGGCTGTTGTAGCTGGGAGCTCCAAAGGGCGGTGCACAATTGGCCCAGCGCTGTCAGGGTTAGGTGCTGGTGGGTTTTTTTTTTGGCTCAAATGAATGTCACATTTTACTTTTCATAGCAGGTTAGGAGAATTAACATATTAGGAGAATTAACATGGCAGGTACGGAGAATTAACATGGCAGGTTAGGAGAATTAACATAGTAGCTTAGGAGAATTAACATAGTAGGTTAGGAGAATTAACATGGCAGGTACGGAGAATTAACATAGTAGGTTAGGAGAACTAACATGGCAGGTTAGGAGAATTAACATGGCAGGTTATGAGAATTAACATAGTAGGTTAGGAGAATTAACATGGCAGGTACGGAGAATTAACATGGCAGGTTAGGAGAATTAACATGGCAGGTACGGAGAATTAACATGGCAGGTACGGAGAATTAACATAGCAGGTTCGGAGAATTAACATGGCAGGTTAGGAGAATTAGGTTAAGGTTATGAAAAGGGTTGGGTTAGCTAAAATGCAACAAATTTCAAATTTTGACGTTAATTTGACAAAAGCTGTATCCCTTCTAGCCATGTCCTGTTTCCTCCGACACATTGGTACGGCTGACTTCCGGGTAAAGTGAGGAGTGTGTTAAAAAGTAGGCAGCTTGGCGGGTCATGTTTCGGAGGACACATGTCACCACCATCGCCTCTCCCGAGCCCAGCGCCGCCTGAAATTGATATATGGTGCACGTTTTTAAGGACACACCTCAGATATTGTCACCCCTCCTACCTCAGATATTGTCACCCCTCCCACCTCAGATATTGTCACCCCTCCTACCTCAGATATTGTCACCCCTCCTACCTCAGATATTGTCACCCCTCCCACCTCAGATATTGTCACCCCTCCTACCTCAGATATTGTCACCCCTCCCACCTCAGATATTGTCACCCCCCCCACCTCAGATATTGTCACCCCTCCTACCTCAGATATTGTCACCCTCCCACCTCATATTGTCACCCCTCCCACCTCAGATATTGTCACCCCTCCCACCTCAGATATTGTCACCCCTCCCACCTCAGTGCAGGTGAGCTCATATAAAACGGGTAAATTACCAATCCTGGCGCACAGATTGGAAAATAACAGAGTGCCGGTCATAATTGCCAACAAGCATGCATTTGACAATTGTGCTGACTTAACGTCAGCCAACAATAGAGCCCTAATTAACAGCTTCACTGTGAACCCTTTCATTTTTATTTACTTCACCTTTATTTAACCAGGTAGGTCAGTTGAGAACAAGTTCACATTTACAACTGCGACCTGGCCAAGATAAAGCAAAGCAGTGCGACAAAAACAACAACACATATGGGATAAACAAACGTACAGTCAATAACACAATGGAAAAATCTATATACAGTTTGTGAAAATGTAGTAAGATTAGGGAGGTTAAGGCAATTAATAGGCCATAGTGGCGAAATAATTACAATTTAGCATTAACACTGGAGTGATAGATGTGCAGATGATGATGTGCAAGTAGAGATACTGGGGTGCAAAAGAGCAGAAAATAAATAACAATATTGGGATGAGGTAGTTGGGTGGGCTATTTACAGATGGGCTGTGTACAGGTGCAATGATCGGTAAGCTGCTCTGACAGCTGATGCTTATAGTTAATGAGGGAGATATAAGTCTCCAGCTTCAGTGATTTTTGCAATTCGTTCCAGTCATTGGCAGCAGAGAACTGTAAGGAAAGGCGGACAAAGGAAGTGTTGATTTTGGGGATGACTAGTGAAATAAACCTGCTGGAGCGCGTGCTACGGGTGTTGCTATGGTGACCAGTGAGCTGAGATAAGGCGGAGCTTTACCTAGCAAAGACTTATAGATGACCTGGAGCCAGTGGGTTTGGCGACGGACATGTAGCGAGGGCCAGCCAACGAGAGCATACAGGTCACAGTGGTGGGTAGCATATGGGGCTTTAGTGACTAAACGGATGGCACTGTGATAGAACTCTAACAAGTCTTCTGATGGTTTAGTGTGTGGTATCTTCTGTCATTGTTGGTTCATAATGCCTGGTGAAACATTGTTAGGTATTTGAAATTGTCTAATTAAATTAAATACAATTATAGTGATCAGACTGCATAGTAACCATATATGTTATCACACACACACACGCACACACACACACACACACACACACACACACACACCCTCAAAACAAAAAATCTATCAATAATGACTGCAAAAGGGAGAAGTGTCAGTCACATGCGTCATTGGGTTATATAAAGTAAACCAACTGGTTCCTACAGAGAGGTGGTGTTTCAGGGAAACACTTTGTACTGCGACGCTTCCTTCAGTATATGGAAATACTTTGTACTCTCCCTTCAGTTCACCAGACAGATAATCACCAGACAGCAGGATGGAGAGCAGAGATCAACACAGAGGGGAGAAATAGATTACTACTGTAAGTTGCTGTTGTGAGGGTGTGGTGTGTCTTATTTCATTTTTGTGTAACCTTTATTTAACCTTTTTTTATCTAGGCAAGTCAGTTAAGAACAAATTGTTATTTACAATGACGGCTTAAAGGGGAACAGTGGGTTAACTACCTTGTTCAGGGGCAGAACGACAGATTTTGACCTTGTCAGCTCGGGGATTCAAGCCAGCAATCTTTCGGTTACTGGCCCAACGCTCTAACCACTAAGCTAGCTACCTGCCACCCCAGTCTCAGTGTGTGTGTGTGTGTGTGTGTGTTTGTGTGTGTGTGTGTGTTGTAACAGAATGCTACATGTGACTAAGAGGAGGTCAGTAACAGCAGATAATTGACAGGCTCATCACACAGTAACAGGTTTATACCGGTGTGAACTGGAAGTAGCCTAAACCTATGGATGTTACATTGAACTGGGTGAATGGAATATGAATGACAGTAACCTAAACCTATGGATGTTATATTGAACTGGCTGAATGGAATATGAATGACAGTCATCCAACATGCTGTAATAGAAATAAGGCCATGCTCATGAAAAAAGGAATTGTCCTCCCTCATCTTAAACGGCACTGTCCGCCACTGGGCAGGACCTTTTTCTATGGAAGAAGCCCTTTGTTATTCTAAGCTTTTTAACTAACTCATCAATATGCTTTTTAACCTTGTACTGCAGTGGGCTGAATCAGGCTCACACAGAGTGATTCTGGGTAGTCTTAACACATCTACTTTGAATGAAAAGTATACACCTTACACACATGGTTATGGGCTTAGATAAAAGAATACACCTGTATCATGTCAGATACAGAGATGAAATGTATTACATTTAGAGTTTTTATCCCAATATTACCAGTGGTGGAAAAAGTACTCAATTGTCATACTTGAGTAAAAGTAAAGATACCTTAACAGAAAATGTCTCAAGTAAAAGTGTAAGTTACCCAGTAAAACACTACTTGATTAAAAGTCTAAAAGTATCTGGTTTTACATGTACTTAAGTACAGTGGTAGAAAAAGTACTCATGTTTCATACTTGAGTAAAAGTACAAAGTAAAAGTAAATGCTATACATCAGATCAGAGGCAGTAGGGATGACAAAGCGTTATATTGATAGGTGCCATAATTCTGTCCTGCCTGAGCCTTTTTGATGCTCCCAAACTTGATGTTTTAATACAGCTTTGGTGATTAAGATTTATTTTTAAAAGTGGTCTCACGAGCAAAACCCTTTATCGATAGTCTTGAGTAAATTGGCAATTGCATTGGGCAAGACAAAGAAGGGGAATCTGTGCTTGGTTTGTAATTAAATGAAACAAAATGGTAAAAAAACATTTGTTTTTATGTTTCTAAATACCAGGTTTACTGGCACGAAAAACACATCTCTCTTGTTCCATGAGCATATGGGTACTGTGTGTCACGGCTGGAAAGGCTGCCATTCCTCTGTCAAAATCCATGCCACAACAGAGGCCTCCTGAGTGGCCCAGCGGTCTAAGGCACTGCATGCAGTGCTGAGGTGTCACTACAGCTTGGTGTATGATCCAAGGCTGTTGTAGCTGGGAGCTCCAAAGGGCGGTGCACAATTGGCCCAGCGCTGTCAGGGTTAGGTGCTGGTGGGTTTTTTTTTTGGCTCAAATGAATGTCACATTTTACTTTTCATAGCAGGTTAGGAGAATTAACATATTAGGAGAATTAACATGGCAGGTACGGAGAATTAACATGGCAGGTACGGAGAATTAACATGGCAGGTTAGGAGAATTAACATAGTAGCTTAGGAGAATTAACATAGTAGGTTAGGAGAATTAACATGGCAGGTACGGAGAATTAACATAGTAGGTTAGGAGAACTAACATGGCAGGTTAGGAGAATTAACATGGCAGGTTATGAGAATTAACATAGTAGGTTAGGAGAATTAACATGGCAGGTACGGAGAATTAACATGGCAGGTTAGGAGAATTAACATGGCAGGTACGGAGAATTAACATGGCAGGTACGGAGAATTAACATAGCAGGTTCGGAGAATTAACATGGCAGGTTAGGAGAATTAGGTTAAGGTTATGAAAAGGGTTGGGTTAGCTAAAATGCAACAAATTTCAAATTTTGACGTTAATTTGACAAAAGCTGTATCCCTTCTAGCCATGTCCTGTTTCCTCCGACACATTGGTACGGCTGACTTCCGGGTAAAGTGAGGAGTGTGTTAAAAAGTAGGCAGCTTGGCGGGTCATGTTTCGGAGGACACATGTCACCACCATCGCCTCTCCCGAGCCCAGCGCCGCCTGAAATTGATATATGGTGCACGTTTTTAAGGACACACCTCAGATATTGTCACCCCTCCTACCTCAGATATTGTCACCCCTCCCACCTCAGATATTGTCACCCCTCCTACCTCAGATATTGTCACCCCTCATACCTCAGATATTGTCACCCCTCCCACCTCAGATATTGTCACCCCTCCTACCTCAGATATTGTCACCCCTCCCACCTCAGATATTGTCACCCCTCCCACCTCAGATATTGTCACCCCTCCTACCTCAGATATTGTCACCCCTCCCACCTCAGATATTGTCACCCCTCCCACCTCAGATATTGTCACCCCTCCCACCTCAGATATTGTCACCCCTCCCACCTCAGATATTGTCACCCCTCCCACCTCAGTGCAGGTGAGCTCATATAAAACGGGTAAATTACCAATCCTGGCGCACAGATTGGAAAATAACAGAGTGCCGGTCATAATTGCCAACAAGCATGCATTTGACAATTGTGCTGACTTAACGTCAGCCAACAATAGAGCCCTAATTAACAGCTTCACTGTGAACCCTTTCATTTTTATTTACTTCACCTTTATTTAACCAGGTAGGTCAGTTGAGAACAAGTTCACATTTACAACTGCGACCTGGCCAAGATAAAACATAGCAATATGCGTCATTGGGTTATATAAAGTAAACCAACTGGTTCCTACAGAGAGGTGGTGTTTCAGGGAAATACTTTGTACTGCGACGCTTCCTTCAGTATATGGAAATACTTTGTACCGCGACGCTTCCTTCAGTATATGGAAATACTTTGTACCGCGACTCTTCCTTCAGTTCACCAGACAGCAGGATGGAGAGCAGAGCTCAACACAGAGGGGAGAAATAGATCACTACTGTAAGTTGCTGTTGTGTGTGTGTGGGTTTGTGTGTGTGTGTTGTAACAGAATTCTACATGTGACTAAGAGGAGCGCAGTAATGACAGATAATTGACAGGCTCACAACACAGTAACAGGTTTAAACCGGTGGGCTATTTACAGATGGGCTGTGTACAGGTGCAGTGATCGGTAAGCTTCTCTAAAAGCTGATACCTCTAGTTAGTGAGGGAGAGAGCCGGTCCTAATTGCCAACGAGCATGCATTTTACAATTGTGCTGACTTAATGTCAGTGTGACGCTTCTCGTTGGGATTAGAATGGGACCAAAGCGCAGCGTGGAAAGTGTTCATGATTTTATTCGATCAACAAAACACTCAAACAAAGTAACAAAACAAAAAGCGAACAGTTCTGTCAGGTGACAGAAACTAAACAGAAAATAACTAACCACAAACACAGGTGGGAAAAGGCTGCCTAAGTATGATTCCCAATCAGAGACAACGATAGACAGCTGCCTCTGATTGGGAACCATACTCGGCCAAAACAAAGAAATAGACAACATAGAATGCCCACCCCACATCACACCCTGACCTAACCAAAAGGAGAAATAAACGGCTCTCTCAGGTCAGGGCGTGACAGTCAGCCAATAATAGAGCCCTAGTTTTAACAGCTTCACTGTGAACCCTTTCATTTTTATTTACTTCACCTTTATTTAACCAGGTAGGTCAGTTGAGAACAAGTTCACATTTACAACTGCGACCTGGCCAAGATAAAGCAAAGCAGTGCGACAAAAACAACAACACATATGGGATATACAAACGTACAGTCAATAACACAATGGAAAAATCTATATACAGTTTGTGAAAATGTAGTAAGATTAGGGAGGTTAAGGCAATTAATAGGCCATAGTGGCGAAATAATTACAATTTAGCATTAACACTGGAGTGATAGATGTGCAGATGATGATGTGCAAGTAGAGATACTGGGGTGCAAAAGAGCAGAAAATAAATAACAATATTGGGATGAGGTAGTTGGGTGGGCTATTTACAGATGGGCTGTGTACAGGTGCAATGATCGGTAAGCTGCTCTGACAGCTGATGCTTATAGTTAATGAGGGAGATATAAGTCTCCAGCTTCAGTGATTTTTGCAATTCGTTCCAGTCATTGGCAGCAGAGAACTGTAAGGAAAGGCGGACAAAGGAAGTGTTGATTTTGGGGATGACTAGTGAAATAAACCTGCTGGAGCGCGTGCTACGGGTGTTGCTATGGTGACCAGTGAGCTGAGATAAGGCGGAGCTTTACCTAGCAAAGACTTATAGATGACCTGGAGCCAGTGGGTTTGGCGACGGACATGTAGCGAGGGCCAGCCAACGAGAGCATACAGGTCACAGTGGTGGGTAGCATATGGGGCTTTAGTGACTAAACGGATGGCACTGTGATAGAACTCTAACAAGTCTTCTGATGGTTTAGTGTGTGGTATCTTCTGTCATTGTTGGTTCATAATGCCTGGTGAAACATTGTTAGGTATTTGAAATTGTCTAATTAAATTAAATACAATTATAGTGATCAGACTGCATAGTAACCATATATGTTATCACACACACACACGCACACACACACACACACACACACACACACACACACCCTCAAAACAAAAAATCTATCAATAATGACTGCAAAAGGGAGAAGTGTCAGTCACATGCGTCATTGGGTTATATAAAGTAAACCAACTGGTTCCTACAGAGAGGTGGTGTTTCAGGGAAATACTTTGTACTGCGACGCTTCCTTCAGTATATGGAAATACTTTGTACTCTCCCTTCAGTTCACCAGACAGATAATCACCAGACAGCAGGATGGAGAGCAGAGATCAACACAGAGGGGAGAAATAGATTACTACTGTAAGTTGCTGTTGTGTGTGGGTGGGTGGGTGTGTGTGTGTTGTGTGTCTTAATATGTGTGTGTGTTGTAACAGAATTCTACATGTGACTAAGAGGAGCGCAGTAATGACAGATAATTGACAGGCTCACAACACAGTAACAGGTTTAAACCGGTGGGCTATTTACAGATGGGCTGTGTACAGGTGCAGTGATCGGTAAGCTTCTCTAAAAGCTGATACCTCTAGTTAGTGAGGGAGAGAGCCGGTCCTAATTGCCAACGAGCATGCATTTTACAATTGTGCTGACTTAATGTCAGTGTGACGCTTCTCGTTGGGAATAGAATGGGACCAAAGCGCAGCGTGGAAAGTGTTCATGATTTTATTCGATCAACAAAACACTCAAACAAAGTAACAAAACAAAAAGCGAACAGTTCTGTCAGGTGACAGAAACTAAACAGAAAATAACTAACCACAAACACAGGTGGGAAAAGGCTGCCTAAGTATGATTCCCAATCAGAGACAACGATAGACAGCTGCCTCTGATTGGGAACCATACTCGGCCAAAACAAAGAAATAGACAACATAGAATGCCCACCCCACATCACACCCTGACCTAACCAAAAGGAGAAATAAACGGCTCTCTCAGGTCAGGGCGTGACAGTCAGCCAACAATAGAGCCCTAGTTTTAACAGCTTCACTGTGAACCCTTTCATTTTTATTTACTTCACCTTTATTTAACCAGGTAGGTCAGTTGAGAACAAGTTCACATTTACAACTGCGACCTGGCCAAGATAAAGCAAAGCAGTGCGACAAAAACAACAACACATATGGGATATACAAACGTACAGTCAATAATACAATGGAAAAATCTATATACAGTTTGTGAAAATGTAGTAAGATTAGGGAGGTTAAGGCAATTAATAGGCCATAGTGGCGAAATAATTACAATTTAGCATTAACACTGGAGTGATAGATGTGCAGATGATGATGTGCAAGTAGAGATACTGGGGTGCAAAAGAGCAACAAAATAAATAACAATATGGGGATGAGGTAGTTGGGTGGGCTATTTACAGATGGGCTGTGTACAGGTGCAATGATCGGTAAGCTGCTCTGACAGCTGATGCTTATAGTTAATGAGGGAGATATAAGTCTCCAGCTTCAGTGATTTTTGCAATTCGTTCCAGTCATTGGCAGCAGAGAACTGTAAGGAAAGGCGGACAAAGGAAGTGTTGATTTTGGGGATGACTAGTGAAATAAACCTGCTGGAGCGCGTGCTACGGGTGTTGCTATGGTGACCAGTGAGCTGAGATAAGGCGGAGCTTTACCTAGCAAAGACTTATAGATGACCTGGAGCCAGTGGGTTTGGCGACGGACATGTAGCGAGGGCCAGCCAACGAGAGCATACAGGTCACAGTGGTGGGTAGCATATGGGGCTTTAGTGACTAAACGGATGGCACTGTGATAGAACTCTAACAAGTCTTCTGATGGTTTAGTGTGTGGTATCTTCTGTCATTGTTGGTTCATAATGCCTGGTGAAACATTGTTAGGTATTTGAAATTGTCTAATTAAATTAAATACAATTATAGTGATCAGACTGCATAGTAACCATATATGTTATCACACACACACACGCACACACACACACACACACACACACACACACACACCCTCAAAACAAAAAATCTATCAATAATGACTGCAAAAGGGAGAAGTGTCAGTCACATGCGTCATTGGGTTATATAAAGTAAACCAACTGGTTCCTACAGAGAGGTGGTGTTTCAGGGAAATACTTTGTACTGCGACGCTTCCTTCAGTATATGGAAATACTTTGTACTCTCCCTTCAGTTCACCAGACAGATAATCACCAGACAGCAGGATGGAGAGCAGAGATCAACACAGAGGGGAGAAATAGATTACTACTGTAAGTTGCTGTTGTGTGTGGGTGGGTGGGTGTGTGTGTGTTGTGTGTCTTAATATGTGTGTGTGTTGTAACAGAATTCTACATGTGACTAAGAGGAGCGCAGTAATGACAGATAATTGACAGGCTCACAACACAGTAACAGGTTTAAACCGGTGGGCTATTTACAGATGGGCTGTGTACAGGTGCAGTGATCGGTAAGCTTCTCTAAAAGCTGATACCTCTAGTTAGTGAGGGAGAGAGCCGGTCCTAATTGCCAATGAGCATGCATTTTACAATTGTGCTGACTTAATGTCAGTGTGACGCTTCTCGTTGGGAATAGAATGGGACCAAAGCGCAGCGTGGAAAGTGTTCATGATTTTATTCGATCAACAAAACACTCAAACAAAGTAACAAAACAAAAAGCGAACAGTTCTGTCAGGTGACAGAAACTAAACAGAAAATAACTAACCACAAACACAGGTGGGAAAAGGCTGCCTAAGTATGATTCCCAATCAGAGACAACGATAGACAGCTGCCTCTGATTGGGAACCATACTCGGCCAAAACAAAGAAATAGACAACATAGAATGCCCACCCCACATCACACCCTGACCTAACCAAAAGGAGAAATAAACGGCTCTCTCAGGTCAGGGCGTGACAGTCAGCCAACAATAGAGCCCTAGTTTTAACAGCTTCACTGTGAACCCTTTCATTTTTATTTACTTCACCTTTATTTAACCAGGTAGGTCAGTTGAGAACAAGTTCACATTTACAACTGCGACCTGGCCAAGATAAAGCAAAGCAGTGCGACAAAAACAACAACACATATGGGATAAACAAACGTACAGTCAATAACACAATGGAAAAATCTATATACAGTTTGTGAAAATGTAGTAAGATTAGGGAGGTTAAGGCAATTAATAGGCCATAGTGGCGAAATAATTACAATTTAGCATTAACACTGGAGTGATAGATGTGCAGATGATGATGTGCAAGTAGAGATACTGGGGTGCAAAAGAGCAGAAAATAAATAACAATATTGGGATGAGGTAGTTGGGTGGGCTATTTACAGATGGGCTGTGTACAGGTGCAATGATCGGTAAGCTGCTCTGACAGCTGATGCTTATAGTTAATGAGGGAGATATAAGTCTCCAGCTTCAGTGATTTTTGCAATTCGTTCCAGTCATTGGCAGCAGAGAACTGTAAGGAAAGGCGGACAAAGGAAGTGTTGATTTTGGGGATGACTAGTGAAATAAACCTGCTGGAGCGCGTGCTACGGGTGTTGCTATGGTGACCAGTGAGCTGAGATAAGGCGGAGCTTTACCTAGCAAAGACTTATAGATGACCTGGAGCCAGTGGGTTTGGCGACGGACATGTAGCGAGGGCCAGCCAACGAGAGCATACAGGTCACAGTGGTGGGTAGCATATGGGGCTTTAGTGACTAAACGGATGGCACTGTGATAGAACTCTAACAAGTCTTCTGATGGTTTAGTGTGTGGTATCTTCTGTCATTGTTGGTTCATAATGCCTGGTGAAACATTGTTAGGTATTTGAAATTGTCTAATTAAATTAAATACAATTATAGGGATCAGACTGCATAGTAACCATATATGTTATCACACACACACGCACACACACACACACACACACACACACACACACACCCTCAAAACAAAAAATCTATCAATAATGACTGCAAAAGGGAGAAGTGTCAGTCACATGCGTCATTGGGTTATATAAAGTAAACCAACTGGTTCCTACAGAGAGGTGGTGTTTCAGGGAAACACTTTGTACTGCGACGCTTCCTTCAGTATATGGAAATACTTTGTACTCTCCCTTCAGTTCACCAGACAGATAATCACCAGACAGCAGGATGGAGAGCAGAGATCAACACAGAGGGGAGAAATAGATTACTACTGTAAGTTGCTGTTGTGTGTGTGTGTGTGTAGTGTGTCTTATTTCTTTTTTATGTAACCTTTATTTAACCTTTTTTTATCTAGGCAAGTCAGTTAAGAACAAATTGTTATTTACAATGACGGCTTAAAGGGGAACAGTGGGTTAACTACCTTGTTCAGGGGCAGAACGACAGATTTTTACCTTGTCAGCTCAGGGATTCAAGCCAGCAATCTTTCGGTTACTGGCCCAACGCTCTAACCACTAAGCTAGCTACCTGCCACCCCAGTCTCAGTGTGTGTGTGTGTGTGTGTGTGTGTGTGTGTGTGTTGTAACAGAATGCTACATGTGACTAAGAGGAGGTCAGTAACAGCAGATAATTGACAGGCTCATCACACAGTAACAGGTTTATACCGGTGTGAACTGGAAGTAGCCTAAACCTATGGATGTTACATTGAACTGGGTGAATGGAATATGAATGACAGTAACCTAAACCTATGGATGTTACATTGAACTGGGTGAATGGAATATGAATGACAGTAACCTAAACCTATGGATGTTATATTGAACTGGCTGAATGGAATATGAATGACAGTCATCCAACATGCTGTAATAGAAATAAGGCCATGCTCATG
Source organism: Salmo trutta (assembly GCF_901001165.1). NCBI lineage: Eukaryota > Metazoa > Chordata > Actinopteri > Salmoniformes > Salmonidae > Salmo > Salmo trutta. Next base: position 1,471,381 of record NW_021823412.1, read on the forward strand.
AAAAAAGGAATTGTCCTCCCTCATCTTAAACGGCACTGTCCGCCACTGGGCAGGACCTTTTTCTATGGAAGAAGCCCTTTGTTATTCTAAGCTTTTTAACTAACTCATCAATATGCTTTTTAACCTTGTACTGCAGTGGGCTGAATCAGGCTCACACAGAGTGATTCTGGGTAGTCTTAACACATCTACTTTGAATGAAAAGTATACACCTTACACACATGGTTATGGGCTTAGATAAAAGAATACACCTGTATCATGTCAGATACAGAGATGAAATGTATTACATTTAGAGTTTTTATCCCAATATTACCAGTGGTGGAAAAAGTACTCAATTGTCATACTTGAGTAAAAGTAAAGATACCTTAACAGAAAATGTCTCAAGTAAAAGTGTAAGTTACCCAGTAAAACACTACTTGATTAAAAGTCTAAAAGTATCTGGTTTTACATGTACTTAAGTACAGTGGTAGAAAAAGTACTCATGTTTCATACTTGAGTAAAAGTACAAAGTAAAAGTAAATGCTATACATCAGATCAGAGGCAGTAGGGATGACAAAGCGTTATATTGATAGGTGCCATAATTCTGTCCTGCCTGAGCCTTTTTGATGCTCCCAAACTTGATGTTTTAATACAGCTTTGGTGATTAAGATTTATTTTTAAAAGTGGTCTCACGAGCAAAACCCTTTATCGATAGTCTTGAGTAAATTGGCAATTGCATTGGGCAAGACAAAGAAGGGGAATCTGTGCTTGGTTTGTAATTAAATGAAACAAAATGGTAAAAAAACATTTGTTTTTATGTTTCTAAATACCAGGTTTACTGGCACGAAAAACACATCTCTCTTGTTCCATGAGCATATGGGTACTGTGTGTCACGGCTGGAAAGGCTGCCATTCCTCTGTCAAAATCCATGCCACAACAGAGGCCTCCTGAGTGGCCCAGCGGTCTAAGGCACTGCATGCAGTGCTGAGGTGTCACTACAGCTTGGTGTATGATCCAAGGCTGTTGTAGCTGGGAGCTCCAAAAGGCGGTGCACAATTGGCCCAGCGCTGTCAGGGTTAGGTGCTGGTGGGTTTTTTTTTTGGCTCAAATGAATGTCACATTTTACTTTTCATAGCAGGTTAGGAGAATTAACATATTAGGAGAATTAACATGGCAGGTACGGAGAATTAACATGGCAGGTTAGGAGAATTAACATAGTAGCTTAGGAGAATTAACATAGTAGGTTAGGAGAATTAACATGGCAGGTACGGAGAATTAACATAGTAGGTTAGGAGAACTAACATGGCAGGTTAGGAGAATTAACATGGCAGGTTAGGAGAATTAACATAGTAGGTTAGGAGAATTAACATGGCAGGTACGGAGAATTAACATGGCAGGTTAGGAGAATTAACATGGCAGGTACGGAGAATTAACATGGCAGGTACGGAGAATTAACATAGCAGGTTCGGAGAATTAACATGGCAGGTTAGGAGAATTAGGTTAAGGTTATGAAAAGGGTTGGGTTAGCTAAAATGCAACAAATTTCAAATTTTGACGTTAATTTGACAAAAGCTGTATCCCTTCTAGCCATGTCCTGTTTCCTCCGACACATTGGTACGGCTGACTTCCGGGTAAAGTGAGGAGTGTGTTAAAAAGTAGGCAGCTTGGCGGGTCATGTTTGGGAGGACACATGTCACCACCATCGCCTCTCCCGAGCCCAGCGCCGCCTGAAATTGATATATGGTGCACGTTTTTAAGGACACACCTCAGATATTGTCACCCCTCCTACCTCAGATATTGTCACCCCTCCCACCTCAGATATTGTCACCCCTCCTACCTCAGATATTGTCACCCCTCCTACCTCAGATATTGTCACCCCTCCCACCTCAGATATTGTCACCCCTCCTACCTCAGATATTGTCACCCCTCCCACCTCAGATATTGTCACCCCTCCCACCTCAGATATTGTCACCCCTCCTACCTCAGATATTGTCACCCCTCCTACCTCAGATATTGTCACCCCTCCTACCTCAGATATTGTCACCCCTCCCACCTCAGATATTGTCACCCCTCCCACCTCAGATATTGTCACCCCTCCTACCTCAGATATTGTCACCCCTCCCACCTCAGTGCAGGTGAGCTCATATAAAACGGGTAAATTACCAATCCTGGCGCACAGATTGGAAAATAACAGAGTGCCGGTCATAATTGCCAACAAGCATGCATTTGACAACTGTGCTGACTTAACGTCAGCCAACAATAGAGCCCTAATTAACAGCTTCACTGTGAACCCTTTCATTTTTATTTACTTCACCTTTATTTAACCAGGTAGGTCAGTTGAGAACAAGTTCACATTTACAACTGCGACCTGGCCAAGATAAAGCAAAGCAGTGCGACAAAAACAACAACACATATGGGATATACAAACGTACAGTCAATAACACAATGGAAAAATCTATATACAGTTTGTGAAAATGTAGTAAGATTAGGGAGGTTAAGGCAATTAATAGGCCATAGTGGCGAAATAATTACAATTTAGCATTAACACTGGAGTGATAGATGTGCAGATGATGATGTGCAAGTAGAGATACTGGGGTGCAAAAGAGCAGAAAATAAATAACAATATTGGGATGAGGTAGTTGGGTGGGCTATTTACAGATGGGCTGTGTACAGGTGCAATGATCGGTAAGCTGCTCTGACAGCTGATGCTTATAGTTAATGAGGGAGATATAAGTCTCCAGCTTCAGTGATTTTTGCAATTCGTTCCAGTCATTGGCAGCAGAGAACTGTAAGGAAAGGCGGACAAAGGAAGTGTTGATTTTGGGGATGACTAGTGAAATAAACCTGCTGGAGCGCGTGCTACGGGTGTTGCTATGGTGACCAGTGAGCTGAGATAAGGCGGAGCTTTACCTAGCAAAGACTTATAGATGACCTGGAGCCAGTGGGTTTGGCGACGGACATGTAGCGAGGGCCAGCCAACGAGAGCATACAGGTCACAGTGGTGGGTAGCATATGGGGCTTTAGTGACTAAACGGATGGCACTGTGATAGAACTCTAACAAGTCTTCTGATGGTTTAGTGTGTGGTATCTTCTGTCATTGTTGGTTCATAATGCCTGGTGAAACATTGTTAGGTATTTGAAATTGTCTAATTAAATTAAATACAATTATAGTGATCAGACTGCATAGTAACCATATATGTTATCACACACACACACGCACACACACACACACACACACACACACACACACCCTCAAAACAAAAAATCTATCAATAATGACTGCAAAAGGGAGAAGTGTCAGTCACATGCGTCATTGGGTGATATAAAGTAAACCAACTGGTTCCTACAGAGAGGTGGTGTTTCAGGGAAACACTTTGTACTGCGACGCTTCCTTCAGTATATGGAAATACTTTGTACCGCGACTCTTCCTTCAGTTCACCAGACAGCAGGATGGAGAGCAGAGCTCAACACAGAGGGGAGAAATAGATCACTACTGTAAGTTGCTGTTGTGTGTGTGTGGGTTTGTGTGTGTGTGTTGTAACAGAATTCTACATGTGACTAAGAGGAGCGCAGTAATGACAGATAATTGACAGGCTCACAACACAGTAACAGGTTTAAACCGGTGGGCTATTTACAGATGGGCTGTGTACAGGTGCAGTGATCGGTAAGCTTCTCTAAAAGCTGATACCTCTAGTTAGTGAGGGAGAGAGCCGGTCCTAATTGCCAACGAGCATGCATTTTACAATTGTGCTGACTTAATGTCAGTGTGACGCTTCTCGTTGGGAATAGAATGGGACCAAAGCGCAGCGTGGAAAGTGTTCATGATTTTATTCGATCAACAAAACACTCAAACAAAGTAACAAAACAAAAAGCGAACAGTTCTGTCAGGTGACAGAAACTAAACAGAAAATAACTAACCACAAACACAGGTGGGAAAAGGCTGCCTAAGTATGATTCCCAATCAGAGACAACGATAGACAGCTGCCTCTGATTGGGAACCATACTCGGCCAAAACAAAGAAATAGACAACATAGAATGCCCACCCCACATCACACCCTGACCTAACCAAAAGGAGAAATAAACGGCTCTCTCAGGTCAGGGCGTGACAGTCAGCCAACAATAGAGCCCTAGTTTTAACAGCTTCACTGTGAACCCTTTCATTTTTATTTACTTCACCTTTATTTAACCAGGTAGGTCAGTTGAGAACAAGTTCACATTTACAACTGCGACCTGGCCAAGATAAAGCAAAGCAGTGCGACAAAAACAACAACACATATGGGATATACAAACGTACAGTCAATAACACAATGGAAAAATCTATATACAGTTTGTGAAAATGTAGTAAGATTAGGGAGGTTAAGGCAATTAATAGGCCATAGTGGCGAAATAATTACAATTTAGCATTAACACTGGAGTGATAGATGTGCAGATGATGATGTGCAAGTAGAGATACTGGGGTGCAAAAGAGCAGAAAATAAATAACAATATTGGGATGAGGTAGTTGGGTGGGCTATTTACAGATGGGCTGTGTACAGGTGCAATGATCGGTAAGCTGCTCTGACAGCTGATGCTTATAGTTAATGAGGGAGATATAAGTCTCCAGCTTCAGTGATTTTTGCAATTCGTTCCAGTCATTGGCAGCAGAGAACTGTAAGGAAAGGCGGACAAAGGAAGTGTTGATTTTGGGGATGACTAGTGAAATAAACCTGCTGGAGCGCGTGCTACGGGTGTTGCTATGGTGACCAGTGAGCTGAGATAAGGCGGAGCTTTACCTAGCAAAGACTTATAGATGACCTGGAGCCAGTGGGTTTGGCGACGGACATGTAGCGAGGGCCAGCCAACGAGAGCATACAGGTCACAGTGGTGGGTAGCATATGGGGCTTTAGTGACTAAACGGATGGCACTGTGATAGAACTCTAACAAGTCTTCTGATGGTTTAGTGTGTGGTATCTTCTGTCATTGTTGGTTCATAATGCCTGGTGAAACATTGTTAGGTATTTGAAATTGTCTAATTAAATTAAATACAATTATAGTGATCAGACTGCATAGTAACCATATATGTTATCACACACACACACGCACACACACACACACACACACACACACACACACCCTCAAAACAAAAAATCTATCAATAATGACTGCAAAAGGGAGAAGTGTCAGTCACATGCGTCATTGGATTATATAAAGTAAACCAACTGGTTCCTACAGAGAGGTGGTGTTTCAGGGAAATACTTTGTACTGCGACGCTTCCTTCAGTATATGGAAATACTTTGTACTCTCCCTTCAGTTCACCAGACAGATAATCACCAGACAGCAGGATGGAGAGCAGAGATCAACACAGAGGGGAGAAATAGATTACTACTGTAAGTTGCTGTTGTGTGTGGGTGGGTGGGTGTGTGTGTGTTGTGTGTCTTAATATGTGTGTGTGTTGTAACAGAATTCTACATGTGACTAAGAGGAGCGCAGTAATGACAGATAATTGACAGGCTCACAACACAGTAACAGGTTTAAACCGGTGGGCTATTTACAGATGGGCTGTGTACAGGTGCAGTGATCGGTAAGCTTCTCTAAAAGCTGATACCTCTAGTTAGTGAGGGAGAGAGCCGGTCCTAATTGCCAACGAGCATGCATTTTACAATTGTGCTGACTTAATGTCAGTGTGACGCTTCTCGTTGGGAATAGAATGGGACCAAAGCGCAGCGTGGAAAGTGTTCATGATTTTATTCGATCAACAAAACACTCAAACAAAGTAACAAAACAAAAAGCGAACAGTTCTGTCAGGTGACAGAAACTAAACAGAAAATAACTAACCACAAACACAGGTGGGAAAAGGCTGCCTAAGTATGATTCCCAATCAGAGACAACGATAGACAGCTGCCTCTGATTGGGAACCATACTCGGCCAAAACAAAGAAATAGACAACATAGAATGCCCACCCCACATCACACCCTGACCTAACCAAAAGGAGAAATAAACGGCTCTCTCAGGTCAGGGCGTGACAGTCAGCCAATAATAGAGCCCTAGTTTTAACAGCTTCACTGTGAACCCTTTCATTTTTATTTACTTCACCTTTATTTAACCAGGTAGGTCAGTTGAGAACAAGTTCACATTTACAACTGCGACCTGGCCAAGATAAAGCAAAGCAGTGCGACAAAAACAACAACACATATGGGATATACAAACGTACAGTCAATAATACAATGGAAAAATCTATATACAGTTTGTGAAAATGTAGTAAGATTAGGGAGGTTAAGGCAATTAATAGGCCATAGTGGCGAAATAATTACAATTTAGCATTAACACTGGAGTGATAGATGTGCAGATGATGATGTGCAAGTAGAGATACTGGGGTGCAAAAGAGCAACAAAATAAATAACAATATGGGGATGAGGTAGTTGGGTGGGCTATTTACAGATGGGCTGTGTACAGGTGCAATGATCGGTAAGCTGCTCTGACAGCTGATGCTTATAGTTAATGAGGGAGATATAAGTCTCCAGCTTCAGTGATTTTTGCAATTCGTTCCAGTCATTGGCAGCAGAGAACTGTAAGGAAAGGCGGACAAAGGAAGTGTTGATTTTGGGGATGACTAGTGAAATAAACCTGCTGGAGCGCGTGCTACGGGTGTTGCTATGGTGACCAGTGAGCTGAGATAAGGCGGAGCTTTACCTAGCAAAGACTTATAGATGACCTGGAGCCAGTGGGTTTGGCGACGGACATGTAGCGAGGGCCAGCCAACGAGAGCATACAGGTCACAGTGGTGGGTAGCATATGGGGCTTTAGTGACTAAACGGATGGCACTGTGATAGAACTCTAACAAGTCTTCTGATGGTTTAGTGTGTGGTATCTTCTGTCATTGTTGGTTCATAATGCCTGGTGAAACATTGTTAGGTATTTGAAATTGTCTAATTAAATTAAATACAATTATAGTGATCAGACTGCATAGTAACCATATATGTTATCACACACACACACACACACACACACACACACACACACACACACACACACCCTCAAAACAAAAAATCTATCAATAATGACTGCAAAAGGGAGAAGTGTCAGTCACATGCGTCATTGGGTTATATAAAGTAAACCAACTGGTTCCTACAGAGAGGTGGTGTTTCAGGGAAATACTTTGTACTGCGACGCTTCCTTCAGTATATGGAAATACTTTGTACTCTCCCTTCAGTTCACCAGACAGATAATCACCAGACAGCAGGATGGAGAGCAGAGATCAACACAGAGGGGAGAAATAGATTACTACTGTAAGTTGCTGTTGTGTGTGGGTGGGTGGGTGTGTGTGTGTTGTGTGTCTTAATATGTGTGTGTGTTGTAACAGAATTCTACATGTGACTAAGAGGAGCGCAGTAATGACAGATAATTGACAGGCTCACAACACAGTAACAGGTTTAAACCGGTGGGCTATTTACAGATGGGCTGTGTACAGGTGCAGTGATCGGTAAGCTTCTCTAAAAGCTGATACCTCTAGTTAGTGAGGGAGAGAGCCGGTCCTAATTGCCAACGAGCATGCATTTTACAATTGTGCTGACTTAATGTCAGTGTGACGCTTCTCGTTGGGAATAGAATGGGACCAAAGCGCAGCGTGGAAAGTGTTCATGATTTTATTCGATCAACAAAACACTCAAACAAAGTAACAAAACAAAAAGCGAACAGTTCTGTCAGGTGACAGAAACTAAACAGAAAATAACTAACCACAAACACAGGTGGGAAAAGGCTGCCTAAGTATGATTCCCAATCAGAGACAACGATAGACAGCTGCCTCTGATTGGGAACCATACTCGGCCAAAACAAAGAAATAGACAACATAGAATGCCCACCCCACATCACACCCTGACCTAACCAAAAGGAGAAATAAACGGCTCTCTCAGGTCAGGGCGTGACAGTCAGCCAACAATAGAGCCCTAGTTTTAACAGCTTCACTGTGAACCCTTTCATTTTTATTTACTTCACCTTTATTTAACCAGGTAGGTCAGTTGAGAACAAGTTCACATTTACAACTGCGACCTGGCCAAGATAAAGCAAAGCAGTGCGACAAAAACAACAACACATATGGGATATACAAACGTACAGTCAATAACACAATGGAAAAATCTATATACAGTTTGTGAAAATGTAGTAAGATTAGGGAGGTTAAGGCAATTAATAGGCCATAGTGGCGAAATAATTACAATTTAGCATTAACACTGGAGTGATAGATGTGCAGATGATGATGTGCAAGTAGAGATACTGGGGTGCAAAAGAGCAGAAAATAAATAACAATATTGGGATGAGGTAGTTGGGTGGGCTATTTACAGATGGGCTGTGTACAGGTGCAATGATCGGTAAGCTGCTCTGACAGCTGATGCTTATAGTTAATGAGGGAGATATAAGTCTCCAGCTTCAGTGATTTTTGCAATTCGTTCCAGTCATTGGCAGCAGAGAACTGTAAGGAAAGGCGGACAAAGGAAGTGTTGATTTTGGGGATGACTAGTGAAATAAACCTGCTGGAGCGCGTGCTACGGGTGTTGCTATGGTGACCAGTGAGCTGAGATAAGGCGGAGCTTTACCTAGCAAAGACTTATAGATGACCTGGAGCCAGTGGGTTTGGCGACGGACATGTAGCGAGGGCCAGCCAACGAGAGCATACAGGTCACAGTGGTGGGTAGCATATGGGGCTTTAGTGACTAAACGGATGGCACTGTGATAGAACTCTAACAAGTCTTCTGATGGTTTAGTGTGTGGTATCTTCTGTCATTGTTGGTTCATAATGCCTGGTGAAACATTGTTAGGTATTTGAAATTGTCTAATTAAATTAAATACAATTATAGTGATCAGACTGCATAGTAACCATATATGTTATCACACACACACACGCACACACACACACACACACACACACACACACACCCTCAAAACAAAAAATCTATCAATAATGACTGCAAAAGGGAGAAGTGTCAGTCACATGCGTCATTGGGTTATATAAAGTAAACCAACTGGTTCCTACAGAGAGGTGGTGTTTCAGGGAAATACTTTGTACTGCGACGCTTCCTTCAGTATATGGAAATACTTTGTACTCTCCCTTCAGTTCACCAGACAGATAATCACCAGACAGCAGGATGGAGAGCAGAGATCAACACAGAGGGGAGAAATAGATTACTACTGTAAGTTGCTGTTGTGTGTGGGTGGGTGGGTGTGTGTGTGTTGTGTGTCTTAATATGTGTGTGTGTTGTAACAGAATTCTACATGTGACTAAGAGGAGCGCAGTAATGACAGATAATTGACAGGCTCACAACACAGTAACAGGTTTAAACCGGTGGGCTATTTACAGATGGGCTGTGTACAGGTGCAGTGATCGGTAAGCTTCTCTAAAAGCTGATACCTCTAGTTAGTGAGGGAGAGAGCCGGTCCTAATTGCCAACGAGCATGCATTTTACAATTGTGCTGACTTAATGTCAGTGTGACGCTTCTCGTTGGGAATAGAATGGGACCAAAGCGCAGCGTGGAAAGTGTTCATGATTTTATTCGATCAACAAAACACTCAAACAAAGTAACAAAACAAAAAGCGAACAGTTCTGTCAGGTGACAGAAACTAAACAGAAAATAACTAACCACAAACACAGGTGGGAAAAGGCTGCCTAAGTATGATTCCCAATCAGAGACAACGATAGACAGCTGCCTCTGATTGGGAACCATACTCGGCCAAAACAAAGAAATAGACAACATAGAATGCCCACCCCACATCACACCCTGACCTAACCAAAAGGAGAAATAAACGGCTCTCTCAGGTCAGGGCGTGACAGTCAGCCAATAATAGAGCCCTAGTTTTAACAGCTTCACTGTGAACCCTTTCATTTTTATTTACTTCACCTTTATTTAACCAGGTAGGTCAGTTGAGAACAAGTTCACATTTACAACTGCGACCTGGCCAAGATAAAGCAAAGCAGTGCGACAAAAACAACAACACATATGGGATAAACAAACGTACAGTCAATAACACAATGGAAAAATCTATATACAGTTTGTGAAAATGTAGTAAGATTAGGGAGGTTAAGGCAATTAATAGGCCATAGTGGCGAAATAATTACAATTTAGCATTAACACTGGAGTGATAGATGTGCAGATGATGATGTGCAAGTAGAGATACTGGGGTGCAAAAGAGCAGAAAATAAATAACAATATTGGGATGAGGTAGTTGGGTGGGCTATTTACAGATGGGCTGTGTACAGGTGCAATGATCGGTAAGCTGCTCTGACAGCTGATGCTTATAGTTAATGAGGGAGATATAAGTCTCCAGCTTCAGTGATTTTTGCAATTCGTTCCAGTCATTGGCAGCAGAGAACTGGAAGGAAAGGCGGACAAAGGAAGTGTTGATTTTGGGGATGACTAGTGAAATAAACCTGCTGGAGCGCGTGCTACGGGTGTTGCTATGGTGACCAGTGAGCTGAGATAAGGCGGAGCTTTACCTAGCAAAGACTTATAGATGACCTGGAGCCAGTGGGTTTGGCGACGGACATGTAGCGAGGGCCAGCCAACGAGAGCATACAGGTCACAGTGGTGGGTAGCATATGGGGCTTTAGTGACTAAACGGATGGCACTGTGATAGAACTCTAACAAGTCTTCTGATGGTTTAGTGTGTGGTATCTTCTGTCATTGTTGGTTCATAATGCCTGGTGAAACATTGTTAGGTATTTGAAATTGTCTAATTAAATTAAATACAATTATAGTGATCAGACTGCATAGTAACCATATATGTTATCACACACACACACGCACACACACACACACACACACACACACACACACACCCTCAAAACAAAAAATCTATCAATAATGACTGCAAAAGGGAGAAGTGTCAGTCACATGCGTCATTGGGTTATATAAAGTAAACCAACTGGTTCCTACAGAGAGGTGGTGTTTCAGGGAAATACTTTGTACTGCGACGCTTCCTTCAGTATATGGAAATACTTTGTACTCTCCCTTCAGTTCACCAGACAGATAATCACCAGACAGCAGGATGGAGAGCAGAGATCAACACAGAGGGGAGAAATAGATTACTACTGTAAGTTGCTGTTGTGTGTGGGTGGGTGGGTGTGTGTGTGTTGTGTGTCTTAATATGTGTGTGTGTTGTAACAGAATTCTACATGTGACTAAGAGGAGCGCAGTAATGACAGATAATTGACAGGCTCACAACACAGTAACAGGTTTAAACCGGTGGGCTATTTACAGATGGGCTGTGTACAGGTGCAGTGATCGGTAAGCTTCTCTAAAAGCTGATACCTCTAGTTAGTGAGGGAGAGAGCCGGTCCTAATTGCCAACGAGCATGCATTTTACAATTGTGCTGACTTAATGTCAGTGTGACGCTTCTCGTTGGGAATAGAATGGGACCAAAGCGCAGCGTGGAAAGTGTTCATGATTTTATTCGATCAACAAAACACTCAAACAAAGTAACAAAACAAAAAGCGAACAGTTCTGTCAGGTGACAGAAACTAAACAGAAAATAACTAACCACAAACACAGGTGGGAAAAGGCTGCCTAAGTATGATTCCCAATCAGAGACAACGATAGACAGCTGCCTCTGATTGGGAACCATACTCGGCCAAAACAAAGAAATAGACAACATAGAATGCCCACCCCACATCACACCCTGACCTAACCAAAAGGAGAAATAAACGGCTCTCTCAGGTCAGGGCGTGACAGTCAGCCAATAATAGAGCCCTAGTTTTAACAGCTTCACTGTGAACCCTTTCATTTTTATTTACTTCACCTTTATTTAACCAGGTAGGTCAGTTGAGAACAAGTTCACATTTACAACTGCGACCTGGCCAAGATAAAGCAAAGCAGTGCGACAAAAACAACAACACATATGGGATAAACAAACGTACAGTCAATAACACAATGGAAAAATCTATATACAGTTTGTGAAAATGTAGTAAGATTAGGGAGGTTAAGGCAATTAATAGGCCATAGTGGCGAAATAATTACAATTTAGCATTAACACTGGAGTGATAGATGTGCAGATGATGATGTGCAAGTAGAGATACTGGGGTGCAAAAGAGCAGAAAATAAATAACAATATTGGGATGAGGTAGTTGGGTGGGCTATTTACAGATGGGCTGTGTACAGGTGCAATGATCGGTAAGCTGCTCTGACAGCTGATGCTTATAGTTAATGAGGGAGATATAAGTCTCCAGCTTCAGTGATTTTTGCAATTCGTTCCAGTCATTGGCAGCAGAGAACTGGAAGGAAAGGCGGACAAAGGAAGTGTTGATTTTGGGGATGACTAGTGAAATAAACCTGCTGGAGCGCGTGCTACGGGTGTTGCTATGGTGACCAGTGAGCTGAGATAAGGCGGAGCTTTACCTAGCAAAGACTTATAGATGACCTGGAGCCAGTGGGTTTGGCGACGGACATGTAGCGAGGGCCAGCCAACGAGAGCATACAGGTCACAGTGGTGGGTAGCATATGGGGCTTTAGTGACTAAACGGATGGCACTGTGATAGAACTCTAACAAGTCTTCTGATGGTTTAGTGTGTGGTATCTTCTGTCATTGTTGGTTCATAATGCCTGGTGAAACATTGTTAGGTATTTGAAATTGTCTAATTAAATTAAATACAATTATAGTGATCAGACTGCATAGTAACCATATATGTTATCACACACACACGCACACACACACACACACACACACACACACACACACACCCTCAAAACAAAAAATCTATCAATAATGACTGCAAAAGGGAGAAGTGTCAGTCACATGCGTCATTGGGTTATATGAAGTAAACCAACTGGTTCCTACAGAGAGGTGGTGTTTCAGGGAAACACTTTGTACTGCGACGCTTCCTTCAGTATATGGAAATACTTTGTACTCTCCCTTCAGTTCACCAGACAGATAATCACCAGACAGCAGGATGGAGAGCAGAGATCAACACAGAGGGGAGAAATAGATTACTACTGTAAGTTGCTGTTGTGTGTGTGTGTGTGTGTGTGTGTGTGTGTGTAGTGTGTCTTATTTCTTTTTTATGTAACCTTTATTTAACCTTTTTTTATCTAGGCAAGTCAGTTAAGAACAAATTGTTATTTACAATGACGGCTTAAAGGGGAACAGTGGGTTAACTACCTTGTTCAGGGGCAGAACGACAGATTTTTACCTTGTCAGCTCAGGGATTCAAGCCAGCAATCTTTCGGTTACTGGCCCAACGCTCTAACCACTAAGCTAGCTACCTGCCACCCCAGTCTCAGTGTGTGTGTGTGTGTGTGTGTGTGTGTTGTAACAGAATGCTACATGTGACTAAGAGGAGGTCAGTAACAGCAGATAATTGACAGGCTCATCACACAGTAACAGGTTTATACCGGTGTGAACTGGAAGTAGCCTAAACCTATGGATGTTACATTGAACTGGGTGAATGGAATATGAATGACAGTAACCTAAACCTATGGATGTTATATTGAACTGGCTGAATGGAATATAAATGACAGTCATCCAACATGCTGTAATAGAAATAAGGCCATGCTCATGAAAAAAGGAATTGTCCTCCCTCATCTTAAACGGCACTGTCCGCCACTGGGCAGGACCTTTTTCTATGGAAGAAGCCCTTTGTTATTCTAAGCTTTTTAACTAACTCATCAATATGCTTTTTAACCTTGTACTGCAGTGGGCTGAATCAGGCTCACACAGAGTGATTCTGGGTAGTCTTAACACATCTACTTTGAATGAAAAGTATACACCTTACACACATGGTTATGGGCTTAGATAAAAGAATACACCTGTATCATGTCAGATACAGAGATGAAATGTATTACATTTAGAGTTTTTATCCCAATATTACCAGTGGTGGAAAAAGTACTCAATTGTCATACTTGAGTAAAAGTAAAGATACCTTAACAGAAAATGTCTCAAGTAAAAGTGTAAGTTACCCAGTAAAACACTACTTGATTAAAAGTCTAAAAGTATCTGGTTTTACATGTACTTAAGTACAGTGGTAGAAAAAGTACTCATGTTTCATACTTGAGTAAAAGTACAAAGTAAAAGTAAATGCTATACATCAGATCAGAGGCAGTAGGGATGACAAAGCGTTATATTGATAGGTGCCATAATTCTGTCCTGCCTGAGCCTTTTTGATGCTCCCAAACTTGATGTTTTAATACAGCTTTGGTGATTAAGATTTATTTTTAAAAGTGGTCTCACGAGCAAAACCCTTTATCGATAGTCTTGAGTAAATTGGCAATTGCATTGGGCAAGACAAAGAAGGGGAATCTGTGCTTGGTTTGTAATTAAATGAAACAAAATGGTAAAAAAACATTTGTTTTTATGTTTCTAAATACCAGGTTTACTGGCACGAAAAACACATCTCTCTTGTTCCATGAGCATATGGGTACTGTGTGTCACGGCTGGAAAGGCTGCCATTCCTCTGTCAAAATCCATGCCACAACAGAGGCCTCCTGAGTGGCCCAGCGGTCTAAGGCACTGCATGCAGTGCTGAGGTGTCACTACAGCTTGGTGTATGATCCAAGGCTGTTGTAGCTGGGAGCTCCAAAGGGCGGTGCACAATTGGCCCAGCGCTGTCAGGGTTAGGTGCTGGTGGGTTTTTTTTTTGGCTCAAATGAATGTCACATTTTACTTTTCATAGCAGGTTAGGAGAATTAACATATTAGGAGAATTAACATGGCAGGTACGGAGAATTAACATGGCAGGTTAGGAGAATTAACATAGTAGCTTAGGAGAATTAACATAGTAGGTTAGGAGAATTAACATGGCAGGTACGGAGAATTAACATAGTAGGTTAGGAGAACTAACATGGCAGGTTAGGAGAATTAACATGGCAGGTTATGAGAATTAACATAGTAGGTTAGGAGAATTAACATGGCAGGTACGGAGAATTAACATGGCAGGTTAGGAGAATTAACATGGCAGGTACGGAGAATTAACATGGCAGGTACGGAGAATTAACATAGCAGGTTCGGAGAATTAACATGGCAGGTTAGGAGAATTAGGTTAAGGTTATGAAAAGGGTTGGGTTAGCTAAAATGCAACAAATTTCAAATTTTGACGTTAATTTGACAAAAGCTGTATCCCTTCTAGCCATGTCCTGTTTCCTCCGACACATTGGTACGGCTGACTTCCGGGTAAAGTGAGGAGTGTGTTAAAAAGTAGGCAGCTTGGCGGGTCATGTTTCGGAGGACACATGTCACCACCATCGCCTCTCCCGAGCCCAGCGCCGCCTGAAATTGATATATGGTGCACGTTTTTAAGGACACACCTCAGATATTGTCACCCCTCCTACCTCAGATATTGTCACCCCTCCTACCTCAGATATTGTCACCCCTCCCACCTCAGATATTGTCACCCCTCCCACCTCAGATATTGTCACCCCTCCCACCTCAGATATTGTCACCCCTCCTACCTCAGATATTGTCACCCCTCCTACCTCAGATATTGTCACCCCTCCCACCTCAGTGCAGGTGAGCTCATATAAAACGGGTAAATTACCAATCCTGGCGCACAGATTGGAAAATAACAGAGTGCCGGTCATAATTGCCAACGAGCACGCATTTGACAATTGTGCTGACTTAACGTCAGCCAACAATAGAGCCCTAATTAACAGCTTCACTGTGAACCCTTTCATTTTTATTTACTTCACCTTTATTTAACCAGGTAGGCCAGTTGAGAACAAGTTCACATTTACAACTGCGACCTGGCCAAGATAAAACATAGCAACATGCGTCATTGGGTTATATAAAGTAAACCAACTGGTTCCTACAGAGAGGTGGTGTTTCAGGGAAATACTTTGTACTGCGACGCTTCCTTCAGTATATGGAAATACTTTGTACCGCGACGCTTCCTTCAGTATATGGAAATACTTTGTACCGCGACGCTTCCTTCAGTATATGGAAATACTTTGTACCGCGACGCTTCCTTCAGTATATGGAAATACTTTGTACCGCGACTCTTCCTTCAGTTCACCAGACAGCAGGATGGAGAGCAGAGCTCAACACAGAGGGGAGAAATAGATCACTACTGTAAGTTGCTGTTGTGTGTGTGTGGGTTTGTGTGTGTGTGTTGTAACAGAATTCTACATGTGACTAAGAGGAGCGCAGTAATGACAGATAATTGACAGGCTCACAACACAGTAACAGGTTTAAACCGGTGGGCTATTTACAGATGGGCTGTGTACAGGTGCAATGATCGGTAAGCTGCTCTGACAGCTGATGCTTATAGTTAATGAGGGAGATATAAGTCTCCAGCTTCAGTGATTTTTGCAATTCGTTCCAGTCATTGGCAGCAGAGAACTGTAAGGAAAGGCGGACAAAGGAAGTGTTGATTTTGGGGATGACTAGTGAAATAAACCTGCTGGAGCGCGTGCTACGGGTGTTGCTATGGTGACCAGTGAGCTGAGATAAGGCGGAGCTTTACCTAGCAAAGACTTATAGATGACCTGGAGCCAGTGGGTTTGGCGACGGACATGTAGCGAGGGCCAGCCAACGAGAGCATACAGGTCACAGTGGTGGGTAGCATATGGGGCTTTAGTGACTAAACGGATGGCACTGTGATAGAACTCTAACAAGTCTTCTGATGGTTTAGTGTGTGGTATCTTCTGTCATTGTTGGTTCATAATGCCTGGTGAAACATTGTTAGGTATTTGAAATTGTCTAATTAAATTAAATACAATTATAGGGATCAGACTGCATAGTAACCATATATGTTATCACACACACACACGCACACACACACGCACACACACACACACACACACACACACACACACACCCTCAAAACAAAAAATCTATCAATAATGACTGCAAAAGGGAGAAGTGTCAGTCACATGCGTCATTGGGTTATATGAAGTAAACCAACTGGTTCCTACAGAGAGGTGGTGTTTCAGGGAAACACTTTGTACTGCGACGCTTCCTTCAGTATATGGAAATACTTTGTACTCTCCCTTCAGTTCACCAGACAGATAATCACCAGACAGCAGGATGGAGAGCAGAGATCAACACAGAGGGGAGAAATAGATTACTACTGTAAGTTGCTGTTGTGTGTGTGTGTGTGTGTGTGTAGTGTGTCTTATTTCATTTTTGTGTAACCTTTATTTAACCTTTTTTTATCTAGGCAAGTCAGTTAAGAACAAATTGTTATTTACAATGACGGCTTAAAGGGGAACAGTGGGTTAACTACCTTGTTCAGGGGCAGAACGACAGATTTTTACCTTGTCAGCTCAGGGATTCAAGCCAGCAATCTTTCGGTTACTGGCCCAACGCTCTAACCACTAAGCTAGCTACCTGCCACCCCAGTCTCAGTGTGTGTGTGTGTGTGTGTGTGTGTGTGTGTGTGTGTTGTAACAGAATGCTACATGTGACTAAGAGGAGGTCAGTAACAGCAGATAATTGACAGGCTCATCACACAGTAACAGGTTTATACCGGTGTGAACTGGAAGTAGCCTAAACCTATGGATGTTACATTGAACTGGGTGAATGGAATATGAATGACAGTAACCTAAACCTATGGATGTTACATTGAACTGGGTGAATGGAATATGAATGACAGTAACCTAAACCTATGGATGTTATATTGAACTGGCTGAATGGAATATGAATGACAGTCATCCAACATGCTGTAATAGAAATAAGGCCATGCTCATGAAAAAAGGAATTGTCCTCCCTCATCTTAAACGGCACTGTCCGCCACTGGGCAGGACCTTTTTCTATGGAAGAAGCCCTTTGTTATTCTAAGCTTTTTAACTAACTCATCAATATGCTTTTTAACCTTGTACTGCAGTGGGCTGAATCAGGCTCACACAGAGTGATTCTGGGTAGTCTTAACACATCTACTTTGAATGAAAAGTATACACCTTACACACATGGTTATGGGCTTAGATAAAAGAATACACCTGTATCATGTCAGATACAGAGATGAAATGTATTACATTTAGAGTTTTTATCCCAATATTACCAGTGGTGGAAAAAGTACTCAATTGTCATACTTGAGTAAAAGTAAAGATACCTTAACAGAAAATGTCTCAAGTAAAAGTGTAAGTTACCCAGTAAAACACTACTTGATTAAAAGTCTAAAAGTATCTGGTTTTACATGTACTTAAGTACAGTGGTAGAAAAAGTACTCATGTTTCATACTTGAGTAAAAGTACAAAGTAAAAGTAAATGCTATACATCAGATCAGAGGCAGTAGGGATGACAAAGCGTTATATTGATAGGTGCCATAATTCTGTCCTGCCTGAGCCTTTTTGATGCTCCCAAACTTGATGTTTTAATACAGCTTTGGTGATTAAGATTTATTTTTAAAAGTGGTCTCACGAGCAAAACCCTTTATCGATAGTCTTGAGTAAATTGGCAATTGCATTGGGCAAGACAAAGAAGGGGAATCTGTGCTTGGTTTGTAATCAAATGAAACAAAATGGTAAAAAAACATTTGTTTTTATGTTTCTAAATACCAGGTTTACTGGCACGAAAAACACATCTCTCTTGTTCCATGAGCATATGGGTACTGTGTGTCACGGCTGGAAAGGCTGCCATTCCTCTGTCAAAATCCATGCCACAACAGAGGCCTCCTGAGTGGCCCAGCGGTCTAAGGCACTGCATGCAGTGCTGAGGTGTCACTACAGCTTGGTGTATGATCCAAGGCTGTTGTAGCTGGGAGCTCCAAAGGGCGGTGCACAATTGGCCCAGCGCTGTCTGGGTTAGGTGCTGGTGGGTTTTTTTTTTGGCTCAAATGAATGTCACATTTTACTTTTCATAGCAGGTTAGGAGAATTAACATATTAGGAGAATTAACATGGCAGGTACGGAGAATTAACATGGCAGGTTAGGAGAATTAACATAGTAGCTTAGGAGAATTAACATAGTAGGTTAGGAGAATTAACATGGCAGGTACGGAGAATTAACATAGTAGGTTAGGAGAACTAACATGGCAGGTTAGGAGAATTAACATGGCAGGTTATGAGAATTAACATAGTAGGTTAGGAGAATTAACATGGCAGGTACGGAGAATTAACATGGCAGGTTAGGAGAATTAACATGGCAGGTACGGAGAATTAACATGGCAGGTACGGAGAATTAACATAGCAGGTTCGGAGAATTAACATGGCAGGTTAGGAGAATTAACATAGTAGGTTAGGAGAATTAACATGGCAGGTACGGAGAATTAACATGGCAGGTTAGGAGAATTAACATGGCAGGTTAGGAGAATTAGGTTAAGGTTATGAAAAGGGTTGGGTTAGCTAAAATGCAACAAATTTCAAATTTTGACGTTAATTTGACAAAAGCTGTATCCCTTCTAGCCATGTCCTGTTTCCTCCGACACATTGGTACGGCTGACTTCCGGGTAAAGTGAGGAGTGTGTTAAAAAGTAGGCAGCTTGGCGGGTCATGTTTCGGAGGACACATGTCACCACCATCGCCTCTCCCGAGCCCAGCGCCGCCTGAAATTGATATATGGTGCACGTTTTTAAGGACACACCTCAGATATTGTCACCCCTCCTACCTCAGATATTGTCACCCCTCCTACCTCAGATATTGTCACCCCTCCCACCTCAGATATTGTCACCCCTCCCACCTCAGATATTGTCACCCCTCCTACCTCAGATATTGTCACCCCTCCCACCTCAGATATTGTCACCCCTCCCACCTCAGATATTGTCACCCCTCCCACCTCAGATATTGTCACCCCTCCTACCTCAGATATTGTCACCCCTCCCACCTCAGTGCAGGTGAGCTCATATAAAACGGGTAAATTACCAATCCTGGCGCACAGATTGGAAAATAACAGAGTGCCGGTCATAATTGCCAACAAGCATGCATTTGACAATTGTGCTGACTTAACGTCAGCCAACAATAGAGCCCTAATTAACAGCTTCACTGTGAACCCTTTCATTTTTATTTACTTCACCTTTATTTAACCAGGTAGGTCAGTTGAGAACAAGTTCACATTTACAACTGCGACCTGGCCAAGATAAAGCAAAGCAGTGCGACAAAAACAACAACACATATGGGATATACAAACGTACAGTCAATAACACAATGGAACGAGAGGGCGGGGTCAGAGCTCCAATCTCCAATGGGGCCGACCAATCAGCTGCTTGGAATCCAGGAAGCCATCCTGAAACACACACATACAAACACACAACAACACAGAAACTGGGGAACGTAATACTGTTTCGCTGCCAGACAAGGCTCCGCTGATAGCCAGGTGTAGCAGTGGTAAGATGTTGGGACTGCTGTTGGGACAGCTTTATGTAGGCCCTAACAGCTTGTGGGTACCGTTTGTTACCATTATAATGCAATTAATGTATTGTGGCTTTGCTGGCATGCATCCCACTTTTTATATTTTTTTGCCCCACCAAGATTTACATGCTAAAATTGCCACTGCACCAGGGGAAAGAGAAGAAGCAAGTAAGTACGTTTTTCCCAAGGAAGAGGAATTGAGAAGGCCATGGACACCCCCTACCAAAAGATCATCACACTCTTTCACAGGCAGGGATGGACCACATGCAGAGGACATGTGAAATGCTATGTGTCAAACACAGTGTGGCGTGAGATACACTACATGACCATACACTACTGCTCGTTGAACATCTCATTCCAAAATCATGGGCATTAATATGGAGTTGGTCCCCCCTTTGCTGCTGTAACAGCCTCCACTCTTCTGGGGCTTTCCACTAGATGTTGGAACATTGCTGTGGGGACTTGCTTCCATTCAGCCACGAGCATTAGTGAGGTCGGGCACTGATGTTAGGCAATCAGGCCTGACTCACAGTCGCCATTTAAATTCATCCCAAAGGTGTTTGATGGGGTTGAGGTCAGGGCTCTGTGCAGGCCATTCAAGTTCTTCCACACCGATCTCGACGGAACTGGGGCACTGTCATGCTGAGACAGGAAAGGGAACGCGTTTTTAGTGCTCCAGAGTCCAATGGCGGCAAGCTTTACACCACTCCAGCCGATGATTGGTATTGCGCATGGTGATCTTAGGCTTGTGTGCAGCTGCTCGGCCATTGAAACTCATTTCATGAAGCTCCCCACAAACAGTTATTGTGCTGATGTTGTTTCCAGAGGAAGTTTGGAACTTGGTAGTGAGTGTTGCAACCGAGGACAGATGATTTTTACGTGCTTCAGCACGTAGGCAGTCCTGTTCTGTGAGCTTGTGTGGCCTACCACTTTGCGGCTGAGCCATTGTTGCTCCTAGACGTTTCCACTTCACAATAGAAGCACTTACAGTTGACTGGAGCAGCTCTAGCAGGGCAGGAATTTGATGAACTGACTTGTTGGAAAGGTGGCATCCTATGATGGTGCCATGTTGAAGGTCGCTGAGCTCTTCAGTAAGGCGTTTCTACTGCTAATGTTTGTCTATGGAGATTGCATCAATGTGTGCTTGATTTTATACACCTGTCAGCAACAGGTGTGGCTGAAATAGCCGAATCGACTAATTTGAAGGGGTGTCCACATATTTTTGTGTGTATATAGATATTTGTGTACCTTGTTGTCAGGGACCCTAGGGCAGAATGGAGGAGGATAGCGTGTGCGGGTCGTTCCACCTATTGAGTACCTTTTGAGTAGTGTAACTTTTACTTCACCTAAATTTAACATTCTGTCAAAGAGTTCAACTTAATAAAAACATGTTTTCTCAACTCAAGATCTTTAAATATGTAAAATGAATAAATTACCATAGTTAGTGCCAAATAAAGTGTTGAAGTTTTAATCTTCAGTAAGCCTATTTCAAAACTTAAAATTTCGGGTGAAACTGTGTACATTTACTTGTGAATAAAAAAATTAAAAAAATGAAATCAAGGTGTGTCAATTTGTTTGTCAACGTGCCGTTTTAAAAACAATGCCGCTATTGTGGAGTAAACCTATTTTGGGTGAAGACGAGTAACTATGAGTAAGGGCAAACATCATGATATGCTTGATAGATGATTTTAACAAGACATCCGATTACCATTTAGAACGGTTGGTTCTTTTATAGTTAATCAGATCAATGATGGATCACTGGATACAAGAAATGTACGTCTCTCGTCTGCCCCTGCAAATCGGTCGGCATATGCGTCATCACACTCATCTGATTGGAGGTTTCCTGCAATCCGGCATATGCATCATCACACTCCCTCATTGACTTCGTGGCTGCGGTAACTAGTGACGACGCTGCACTTGATTTAACTTAGCCGGGTTCAATGATTGTCAGAACACATTTCCTCTTAATTCAAACCCCGGTGCGCCGGGCAACATAAACTGATTCCACCTCAAGTGAACTCAAGCACATTCAGCAATAGCGCTGCATGGGTCTATTGACTAAATGGAACAAAACGGGGAGGGACCTACCTGAATTTGTCAAATAGAAATGTATTTGCTAAGTTTTGCTATGGTTGGCTACAGTGTGTACTAATGAATACACCCAAGCTCAGGTTCAATATTGTAACCAATTAAACGTACTTGCTTTAAACCAAACACACCAAATGTTCTTATCATCATTGGACATTTTCCTGCATAACAAATACATTCGTTTCACCTTGGCTGCATTTACACAGGCAGCCCAATTCTGATATTGTTTTCCACTAATTGGTCTTTTGACCAATCACATCAGATCTTTTTAACATCCAATCTTTTTCAGAGTCAATCTGATTGGTCTGTCTAAACGCAGTCCTTGTAGGCTATTTCTAAACCAGAATAAGAAAAATGGTGTGTATGCTGCAGTCTCTTAAAGGGTTGGATTATTTAGGAATAAATACCTGTCAGCTATTTTAACTGTCTGTAATGTCTAATTGTTACATTTTTACATGCCTACTATTGCCTTTTAATTTAAACTGGAAAGCTGTTTGTCTGAAATGTCTTTTTAGTTTGTGTGTGTAAACCCCAGGTAGACTAGCTGTTGTTATGGAGACAGATGATCCAACCAGGTAGACTAGCTGTTGTTATGGAGACAGATGATCCAACCAGGTAGACTAGCTGTTGTTATGGAGTCAGAGGATCCAACCAGGTAGACTAGCTGTTGTTATGGAGTCAGTGGATCCAACCAGGTAGACTAGCTGTTGTTATGGAGTCAGGGGATCCAACCAGGTAGACTAGCTGTTGTTATGGAGTCAGAGGATCCAACCAGGTAGACTAGCTGTTGTTATGGAGTCAGGGGATCCAACCTGGTAGACTAGCTGTTGTTATGGAGTCAGGGGATCCAATCAGGTAGACTAGCTGTTGTTATGGAGTCAGGGGATCCAACCAGGTAGACTAGCTGTTGTTATGGAGTCAGGGGATCCAACCAGGTAGACTAGCTGTTGTTATGGAGTCAGGGGATCCAACCAGGTAGACTAGCTGTTGTTATGGAGTCAGGGGATCCAACCAGGTAGACTAGCTGTTGTTATGGAGTCAGAGGATCCAACCAGGTAGACTAGCTGTTGTTATGGAGTCAGGGGATCCAACCAGGTAGACTAGCTGTTGTTATGGAGTCAGTGGATCCAACCAGGTAGACTAGCTGTTGTTATGGAGTCAGGGGATCCAACCAGGTAGACTAGCTGTTGTTATGGAGTCAGGGGATCCAATCAGGTAGACTAGCTGTTGTTATGGAGTCAGGGGATCCAATCAGGTAGACTAGCTGTTGTTATGGAGTCAGGGGATCCAACCAGGTAGACTAGCTGTTGTTATGGAGTCAGGGGATCCAACCAGGTAGACTAGCTGTTGTTATGGAGTCAGTGGATCCAACCAGGTAGACTAGCTGTTGTTATGGAGTCAGGGGATCCAACCAGGTAGACTAGCTGTTGTTATGGAGTCAGGGGATCCAACCAGGTAGACTAGCTGTTGTTATGGAGTCAGGGGATCCAACCAGGTAGACTAGCTGTTGTTATGGAGTCAGGGGATCCAACCAGGTAGACTAGCTGTTGTTATGGAGTCAGGGGATCCAACCAGGTAGACTAGCTGTTGTTATGGAGTCAGGGGATCCAACCAGGTAGACTAGCTGTTGTTATGGAGTCAGTGGATCCAACCAGGTAGACTAGCTGTTGTTATGGAGTCAGTGGATCCAACCAGGTAGACTAGCTGTTGTTATGGAGTCAGTGGATCCAACCAGGTAGACTAGCTGTTGTTATGGAGACAGATGATCCAACCAGGTAGACTAGCTGTTGTTATGGAGTCAGGGGATCCAACCAGGTAGACTAGCTGTTGTTATGGAGTCAGGGGATCCAACCAGGTAGACTAGCTGTTGTTATGGAGTCAGTGGATCCAACCAGGTAGACTAGCTGTTGTTATGGAGTCAGGGGATCCAACCAGGTAGACTAGCTGTTGTTATGGAGTCAGGGGATCCAACCAGGTAGACTAGCTGTTGTTATGGAGTCAGTGGATCCAACCAGGTAGACTAGCTGTTGTTATGGAGTCAGGGGATCCAACCAGGTAGACTAGCTGTTGTTATGGAGTCAGGGGATCCAACCAGGTAGACTAGCTGTTGTTATGGAGTCAGGGGATCCAACCAGGTAGACTAGCTGTTGTTATGGAGTCAGCTGACATATTGGGCTGTCTTAATTGTTTGTGACCATGGACAGTAAATTAAGAAAAGTATCTCTCGTCACGTCGACCAAGTAAAAGTGACATGCAACAAAAGGAAAATGATCTACTGGTAGTTAAATATAGGGCTAAATAAAATGTCAAAAGATTGAGAATGCTTTCTGGTTACACAGATCGGAAAGGCGGTGGTCCGTTTTGCTCACTTCAGGTGCACTTGATTTAACGTGAGCCAATGAGTTCAATGATTGTCAGCACACACCATTGTCTTAATGCAAACCCCACCAGCCAGTGTGCAGGAGTAGATAATCTGATCGCACCTCAAGTGAACTCAAGCAGTGGGTGTAGGCCTTTTCAGTAAACGGAACAAAACGGAGAGCGACCTACCTGAATATGTCTAATAGAAACGCTTGTTTCTGTTGCTAAACATTTTGCTACGGTTTTCTACAGTGTGCACTGTGAACTAATGAAAACACCCCAGCTCTAACTCAATCGAACGTACTTGCCTTTCGCCTCACGTCCACCAGATGCTTCAAACTCTTTGTGTTCCACAACGCTACGTTAGGGATGCCGCACTAAACTGTGGTGTGTTCTGTGTACTGCATGCATTCAATATTTTCAATTTGTGCGTTGCTTTACCATGCGATGGTACAAATGGAAGTACACGCAGACTCCAACTAGCTAGCTTTTAGCGAGTTGAAAAGCAAACCACACGTGTGTCAAGTATGGAAAATGCTGGCTAGACATCCGGCAAAACAAAACCTCATATGCATCTGGTGGACGTCGGGCATTATGTTGTGTTCATAACCAAGCGGGAAGGTAGTTGTGCTTGTAAACAAATTATAGTGTTCAAAAACCATATGAATCAGTGGAGGCTGCTGAGGGGAGGACAGCTCATAATAAATGGAATGAAGTGCAATGGATGGAATAGAGTGAATGGTATCAAACACATGAAAACCCCTGTTTTTGATACCATT
Source organism: Salmo trutta (assembly GCF_901001165.1). Lineage (NCBI taxonomy): Eukaryota > Metazoa > Chordata > Actinopteri > Salmoniformes > Salmonidae > Salmo > Salmo trutta. The sequence goes on from NW_021823412.1 coordinate 1,496,819, forward strand.
CAATTTACTCCATTCCAGACATTATTATGAGCCGTTCTCCCCTCAGAAGCCGCCACTGATATTCATATATTGCTTTTTTATAAATAGTGTTTTGTTGTTACCAACAACGGTTGGAACCGGTTCAGGGAATAATAATTAACATTTTTCGAGGAACAGAATCAGAACTAAATCTATACTGCTCCAGAACAGAACCGTTATTTTAAAAGCGTGGAAACCAGTTAATAACATTATTTTGCGTTCCGGGCATCTTTTTTTCCAGTCACACAAAAACCCTCACTCTGTCACTCAGAAATGTATTCCAGTGTCTGCCTGCCAGCTGAACATCTTTGCCAGTGTGCAAAGTCTACTGTAGCGTGATTCAGAAATTAGGGAGAGATAATTCATTACAGGAGAATGTATTAACTTTTCCAATGCTAGTTAAGGATACTATGGTTATTAAGTTTCACAGTGGATTTATTAACTCCAAAAAGGTAAGACGTGTTTTTATTTTAATTTTGGTGGGTCTCTGCACACACAAGCTAACTAACTAACTAGCGTTGGCCGAACATTAGTTAAGCCAACTCTGAAGTTAAAAAACATTCAAAGTTCCTTCATAGACGCCGGTCCAAAGTAGGTATAATTCTGTAGACGCAATTCAGATAATTCATGTCGTAACAACAAGATGCCAAGCCTCCTCCTCCAAGCCTCCTCCTCCAAGCCTCCTCCTCCAACCTCTCACTCTTTCTACACGCTCAAAATGTCAGTCGCATCTTGCGACATACACTGTCCAATGCATTTTATTAGCTTGCCCGCTCCATAGCAAGCTGCTCTATCAGCACTGATTGGTGAAGTAATTTAATGTCGAGCTAAATAAATGTTGATTTCAGAGGTTTTAAAAAAGGAACGATATAAACTGTTACTTTTGTTTTGTTTTAAACCGGTTCATAACTTAATTTTGCTGGTCTGAACAGTGGAACGGAACGGAAAAAAATAATGGTTCTGTTCAGAACGAAACAATTGGAAAAGAATTTCAGTTCCAACTCCTGGTTGTTACATTTAACTGACAAATGCTGTTATCGAGGTAATTTCCTTTTAGTAGGTGACGTCGTTGTGGGAACTCTGTGACCATGGACACTAAAAGTCTTGTCATTGTTAATGGTACTTCAACAATGTTCAGAAATATTGACTGTTCAGTTATTTCTTATTGTAGCTGAGTGAGCTGTGACTGACATCTAAAATGAGTCTCTCTGGGGAGAGAGAGGAGGAGACCACTGCCTCCAAAATGAGTCTCTCTGGGGAGAGAGAGGAGGAGACCACTGCATCTAAAATGAGTCTCTCTGGGGAGAGAGAGGAGAGGACCACTGTCTCTGAAATGAGTCTCTCTGGGGAGAGAGAGGAGGAGACACCTGCCTCTAAAATGAGCCTCTCTGGGGAGAGAGAGGAGGAGACCACTGCCCCTAAAATGAGTCTCTCTGGGGAGAGAGAGGAGGGGGCCACTGCCTCTAAAAAGAGTCTGCCTCAAGACACCAGTTCTAAGAGGTAAGAGATCAATTGTAAATATAGTTATTTTAAAGATATACAACACATTTTAAGAGAAGTGTTTCCAAATTACATAACATGTAGGCCTATATCATTAAGTTAAAAAATCCTAGGACCAACTGCAAACACAAGCTAGGTTTCTTTCCAGCTGGTGAAACATATTTTAATGTCAATATTCTAAAATCAGCAGAAAAATTACATTAATATTTTCCCACCAGGGATGTAGACTCCCTACGTGATGACATTCCTGTTATGGTGCAGGTAGACTACCTACATTAATAGATTCCTGTTATGGTGCAGGTAGACTACCTACATGATGACATTCCTATTATGGTGCAGGTAGACTACCTACATTAATAGATTCCTGTTATGGTGCAGGTAGACTACCTACATGATTACATTCCTGTTATGGTGCAGGTAGACTACCTACATTAATAGATTCCTGTTATGGTGCAGGTAGACTACCTACATTAATATATTCCTGTTATGGTGCAGGTAGACTACCTACATTAATAGATTCCTGTTATGGTGCAGGTAGACTACCTACATTAATAGATTCCTGTTATGGTGCAGGTAGACTACCTACATTAATAGATTCCTCTTATGGTGCAGGTAGACTACCTACATTAATATATTCCTGTTATGGTGCAAGTAGACTACCTACATTAATAGATTCCTGTTATGGTGCAGGTAGACTACCTACATTAATAGATTCCTGTTATGGTGCAGGTAGACTACCTACATTAATAGATTCCTGTTATGGTGCAGGTAGACTACCTACATTAATAGATTCCTGTAATGGTGCAGGTAGACTACCTACATTAATAGATTCCTGTTATGGTGCAGGTAGACTACCTACATTAATAGATTCCTGTTATGGTGCAGGTAGACTACCTACATTAATAGATTCCTGTTATGGTGCAGGTAGACTACCTACATTAATAGATTCCTGTTATGGTGCAGGTAGACTAGCTACATTAATAGATTCCTGTTATGGTGCAGGTAGACTACCTACATTAATAGATTCCTGTTATGGTGCAGGTAGACTACCTACATGATGACATTCCTGTTATGGTGCAGGTAGACTACCTACATTAATAGATTCCTGTTATTGTGCAGGTAGACTACCTACATTAATAGATTCCTGTTATGGTGCAGGTAGACTACCTACATTAATACATTCCTGTTATGGTGCAGGTAGACTACCTACATGATGACATTCCTGTTATGGTGCAGGTAGACTACCTACATTAATAGATTCCTGTTATGGTGCAGGTAGACTACCTACATTAATAGATTCCTGTTATTGTGCAGGTAGACTACCTACATGATGACATTCCTGTTATGGTGCAGGTAGACTACCTACATGAATAGATTCCTGTTATGGTGCAGGTAGACTACCTACATTAATAGATTCCTGTTATGGTGCAGGTAGACTACCTACATTAATAGATTCCTGTTATGGTGCAGGTAGACTACCTACATTAATAGATTCCTGTTATGGTGCAGGTAGACTACCTACATTAATAGATTCCTGTTATGGTGCAAGTAGACTACCTACATTAATATATTCCTGTTATGGTGCAGGTAGACTACCTACATTAATAGATTCCTGTTATGGTGCAGGTAGACTACCTACATGATGACATTCCTGTTATGGTGCAGGTAGACTACCTACATGATGACATTCCTGTTATGGTGCAGGTAGACTACCTACATTAATAGATTCCTGTTATGGTGCAGGTAGACTACCTACATTAATAGATTCCTGTTATTGTGCAGGTAGACTACCTACATGATGACATTCCTGTTATGGTGCAGGTAGACTACCTACATGAATAGATTCCTGTTATGGTGCAGGTAGACTACCTACATTAATAGATTCCTGTTATGGTGCAGGTAGACTACCTACATTAATAGATTCCTGTTATGGTGCAGGTAGACTACCTACATTAATAGATTCCTGTTATGGTGCAGGTAGACTACCTACATTAATAGATTCCTGTTATGGTGCAAGTAGACTACCTACATTAATATATTCCTGTTATGGTGCAGGTAGACTACCTACATTAATAGATTCCTGTTATGGTGCAGGTAGACTACCTACATGATGACATTCCTGTTATGGTGCAGGTAGACTACCTACATGATGACATTCCTGTTATGGTGCAGGTAGACTGACCTACATTAATAGATTCATGTTATGGTGCAGGTAGACTACCTACATTAATAGATTCCTCTTATGGTGCAGGTAGACTACCTACATTAATAGATTCCTGTTATGGTGCAGGTAGACTACCTACATTAATAGATTCCTGTTATGGTGCAGGTAGACTACCTACATTAATAGATTCCTGTTATGGTGGAGGTAGACTACCTACATGATGACATTCCTGTTATGGTGCAGGTAGACTACCTACATGATGACATTCCTGTTATGGTGCAGGTAGACTACCTACATGATGACATTCCTGTTATGGTGCAGGTAGACAACCTACATTAATAGATTCCTGTTATGGTGCAGGTAGACTACCTACATGAATAGATTCCTGTTATGGTGCAGGTAGAGTACCTACATGATGACATTCCTGTTATGGTGCAGGTAGACTACCTACATGATGACATTCCTGTTATGGTGCAGGTAGACTACCTACATGATGACATTCCTGTTATGGTGCAGATAGACTACCTACATTAATAGATTCCTGTTATGGTGCAGGTAGACTACCTACATGAATAGATTCCTGTTATGGTGCAGGTAGACTACCTACATGATGACATTCCTGTTATGGTGCAGGTAGACTACCTACATTAATAGATTCCTGTAATGGTGCAGGTAGACTACCTACGTGATGACATTCCTGGTATGGTGCAGGTAGACTACCTACATTAATAGATTCCTGTTATGGTGCAGGTAGACTACCTACATTAATAGATTCCTGTTATGGTGCAGGTAGACTACCTACATGATGACATTCCTGTTATGGTGCAGGTAGACTACCTACATTAATAGATTCCTGTAATGGTGCAGGTAGACTACCTACGCGATGACATTCCTGGTATGGTGCAGGTAGACTACCTACATGAATAGATTCCTGTTAGGGTGCAGGTAGACTACCTACATGATGACATTCCTGTTATGGTGCAGGTAGACTACCTACATTAATAGATTCCTGTAATGGTGCAGGTAGACTACCTACGCGATGACATTCCTGGTATGGTGCAGGTAGACTACCTACATTAATAGATTCCTGTTATGGTGCAGGTAGACTACCTACATTAATAGATTCCTGTTATGGTGCAGGTAGACTACCTACATGATGACATTCCTGTTATGGTGCAGGTAGACTACCTACATTAATAGATTCCTGTTATGGTGCAGGTAGACTACCTACATTAATAGATTCCTGTTATGGTGCAGGTAGACTACCTACATGATGACATTCCTGTTATGGTGCAGGTAGACTACCTACATGAATAGATTCCTGTTATGGTGCAGGTAGACTACCTACATTAATAGATTCCTGTTATGGTGCAGGTAGACTACCTACATTAATAGATTCCTGTTATGGTGCAGGTAGACTACCTACATTAATAGATTCCTGTTATGGTGCAAGTAGACTACCTACATTAATATATTCCTGTTATGGTGCAGGTAGACTACCTACATTAATAGATTCCTGTTATGGTGCAGGTAGACTACCTACATGATGACATTCCTGTTATGGTGCAGGTAGACTACCTACATGATGACATTCCTGTTATGGTGCAGGTAGACTGACCTACATTAATAGATTCATGTTATGGTGCAGGTAGACTACCTACATTAATAGATTCCTCTTATGGTGCAGGTAGACTACCTACATTAATAGATTCCTGTTATGGTGCAGGTAGACTACCTACATTAATAGATTCCTGTTATGGTGCAGGTAGACTACCTACATTAATAGATTCCTGTTATGGTGGAGGTAGACTACCTACATGATGACATTCCTGTTATGGTGCAGGTAGACTACCTACATGATGACATTCCTGTTATGGTGCAGGTAGACTACCTACATGATAACATTCCTGTTATGGTGCAGGTAGACAACCTACATTAATAGATTCCTGTTATGGTGCAGGTAGACTACCTACATGAATAGATTCCTGTTATGGTGCAGGTAGAGTACCTACATGATGACATTCCTGTTATGGTGCAGGTAGACTACCTACATGATGACATTCCTGTTATGGTGCAGGTAGACTACCTACATGATGACATTCCTGTTATGGTGCAGGTAGACTACCTACATTAATAGATTCCTGTTATGGTGCAGGTAGACTACCTACATGAATAGATTCCTGTTATGGTGCAGGTAGACTACCTACATGATGACATTCCTGTTATGGTGCAGGTAGACTACCTACATTAATAGATTCCTGTAATGGTGCAGGTAGACTACCTACGTGATGACATTCCTGGTATGGTGCAGGTAGACTACCTACATTAATAGATTCCTGTTATGGTGCAGGTAGACTACCTACATTAATAGATTCCTGTTATGGTGCAGGTAGACTACCTACATGATGACATTCCTGTTATGGTGCAGGTAGACTACCTACATTAATAGATTCCTGTAATGGTGCAGGTAGACTACCTACGCGATGACATTCCTGGTATGGTGCAGGTAGACTACCTACATGAATAGATTCCTGTTATGGTGCAGGTAGACTACCTACATGATGACATTCCTGTTATGGTGCAGGTAGACTACCTACATTAATAGATTCCTGTAATGGTGCAGGTAGACTACCTACGCGATGACATTCCTGGTATGGTGCAGGTAGACTACCTACATTAATAGATTCCTGTTATGGTGCAGGTAGACTACCTACATTAATAGATTCCTGTTATGGTGCAGGTAGACTACCTACATGATGACATTCCTGTTATGGTGCAGGTAGACTACCTACATTAATAGATTCCTGTTATGGTGCAGGTAGACTACCTACATTAATAGATTCCTGTTATGGTGCAGGTAGACTACCTACATGATGACATTCCTGTTATGGTGCAGGTAGACTACCTACATTAATAGATTCCTGTTATGGTGCAGGTAGACTACCTACATTAATAGATTCCTGTTATGATGCAGGTAGACTACCTACATGATGACATTCCTGTTATGGTGCAGGTAGACTACCTACATTAATAGATTCCTGTTATGGTGCAGGTAGACTACCTACATTAATAGATTCCTGTTATGGTGCAGGTAGACTACCTACATGATGACATTCCTGTTATGGTGCAGGTAGACTACCTACATGATGACATTCCTGTTATGGTGCAGGTAGACTACCTACATTAATAGATTCCTGTTATGGTGCAGGTAGACTACCTACATTAATAGATTCCTGTTATGGTGCAGGTAGACTACCTACATTAATAGATTCCTGTTATGGTGCAGGTAGACTACCTACATGATGACGTTCCTGTTATGGTGCAGGTAGACTACCTACATTAATAGATTCCTGTAATGGTGCAGGTAGACTACCTACGTGATGACATTCCTGGTATGGTGCAGGTAGACTACCTACATTAATAGATTCCTGTTATGGTGCAGGTAGACTACCTACATTAATAGATTCCTGTTATGGTGCAGGTAGACTACCTACATGATGACATTCCTGTTATGGTGCAGGTAGACTACCTACATTAATAGATTCCTGTAATGGTGCAGGTAGACTACCTACGCGATGACATTCCTGGTATGGTGCAGGTAGACTACCTACATGAATAGATTCCTGTTATGGTGCAGGTAGACTACCTACATGATGACATTCCTGTTATGGTGCAGGTAGACTACCTACATTAATAGATTCCTGTAATGGTGCAGGTAGACTACCTACGCGATGACATTCCTGGTATGGTGCAGGTAGACTACCTACATTAATAGATTCCTGTTATGGTGCAGGTAGACTACCTACATTAATAGATTCCTGTTATGGTGCAGGTAGACTACCTACATGATGACATTCCTGTTATGGTGCAGGTAGACTACCTACATTAATAGATTCCTGTTATGGTGCAGGTAGACTACCTACATTAATAGATTCCTGTTATGGTGCAGGTAGACTACCTACATGATGACATTCCTGTTATGGTGCAGGTAGACTACCTACATGAATAGATTCCTGTTATGGTGCAGGTAGACTACCTACATTAATAGATTCCTGTTATGGTGCAGGTAGACTACCTACATTAATAGATTCCTGTTATGGTGCAGGTAGACTACCTACATTAATAGATTCCTGTTATGGTGCAAGTAGACTACCTACATTAATATATTCCTGTTATGGTGCAGGTAGACTACCTACATTAATAGATTCCTGTTATGGTGCAGGTAGACTACCTACATGATGACATTCCTGTTATGGTGCAGGTAGACTACCTACATGATGACATTCCTGTTATGGTGCAGGTAGACTGACCTACATTAATAGATTCATGTTATGGTGCAGGTAGACTACCTACATTAATAGATTCCTCTTATGGTGCAGGTAGACTACCTACATTAATAGATTCCTGTTATGGTGCAGGTAGACTACCTACATTAATAGATTCCTGTTATGGTGCAGGTAGACTACCTACATTAATAGATTCCTGTTATGGTGGAGGTAGACTACCTACATGATGACATTCCTGTTATGGTGCAGGTAGACTACCTACATGATGACATTCCTGTTATGGTGCAGGTAGACTACCTACATGATAACATTCCTGTTATGGTGCAGGTAGACAACCTACATTAATAGATTCCTGTTATGGTGCAGGTAGACTACCTACATGAATAGATTCCTGTTATGGTGCAGGTAGAGTACCTACATGATGACATTCCTGTTATGGTGCAGGTAGACTACCTACATGATGACATTCCTGTTATGGTGCAGGTAGACTACCTACATGATGACATTCCTGTTATGGTGCAGGTAGACTACCTACATTAATAGATTCCTGTTATGGTGCAGGTAGACTACCTACATGAATAGATTCCTGTTATGGTGCAGGTAGACTACCTACATGATGACATTCCTGTTATGGTGCAGGTAGACTACCTACATTAATAGATTCCTGTAATGGTGCAGGTAGACTACCTACGTGATGACATTCCTGGTATGGTGCAGGTAGACTACCTACATTAATAGATTCCTGTTATGGTGCAGGTAGACTACCTACATTAATAGATTCCTGTTATGGTGCAGGTAGACTACCTACATGATGACATTCCTGTTATGGTGCAGGTAGACTACCTACATTAATAGATTCCTGTAATGGTGCAGGTAGACTACCTACGCGATGACATTCCTGGTATGGTGCAGGTAGACTACCTACATGAATAGATTCCTGTTATGGTGCAGGTAGACTACCTACATGATGACATTCCTGTTATGGTGCAGGTAGACTACCTACATTAATAGATTCCTGTAATGGTGCAGGTAGACTACCTACGCGATGACATTCCTGGTATGGTGCAGGTAGACTACCTACATTAATAGATTCCTGTTATGGTGCAGGTAGACTACCTACATTAATAGATTCCTGTTATGGTGCAGGTAGACTACCTACATGATGACATTCCTGTTATGGTGCAGGTAGACTACCTACATTAATAGATTCCTGTTATGGTGCAGGTAGACTACCTACATTAATAGATTCCTGTTATGGTGCAGGTAGACTACCTACATGATGACATTCCTGTTATGGTGCAGGTAGACTACCTACATTAATAGATTCCTGTTATGGTGCAGGTAGACTACCTACATTAATAGATTCCTGTTATGGTGCAGGTAGACTACCTACATGATGACATTCCTGTTATGGTGCAGGTAGACTACCTACATTAATAGATTCCTGTTATGGTGCAGGTAGACTACCTACATTAATAGATTCCTGTTATGGTGCAGGTAGACTACCTACATGATGACATTCCTGTTATGGTGCAGGTAGACTACCTACATGATGACATTCCTGTTATGGTGCAGGTAGACTACCTACATTAATAGATTCCTGTTATGGTGCAGGTAGACTACCTACATTAATAGATTCCTGTTATGGTGCAGGTAGACTACCTACATTAATAGATTCCTGTTATGGTGCAGGTAGACTACCTACATGATGACATTCCTGTTATGGAAAAAAGAGGAAGATTGATCTTTATGGGATAATAATGATTACAAAACCCTGTGAGTTTTTATTTTGAATTCTGTGGTCACACATTGAGATTCATGGTTGCAAGTATGATTCCTCTTCAAGCTACTTCCTGAGATTTAGTGAGTTTGAGTTTACCGACATATCAGGCCCGTCTTTAGAAATTGTATCCGAGATGTACTTTACCGGCATAAAAGGTTTTATGGAAGCCTGGTTACATCCATGTGTTTCTCAACCTCTACTTTACACACACGTTTGTGGTCGACCTCCATTAACTTTTTTCACTCTCAATCGTTAATGAAAATTCTTCCCTGCAGCATCTCTGCATGCCAACCAGTTGATCTCAATCAGTTCTTGAGTTTTGTACAGTGCTGTGTCGTGTCTTTGGCATCATTAAACTGAAGACTTATTTGTAGTTTATTAAATCAATTCTCTGTAATTATTAGTACGTGATTAATCAGGCAGATGTCATTTTATTTATTTATTTATTTATTTATTTCACCTTTATTTAACCAGGTTGGCAAGTTGAGAACAAGTTCTCATGTACAATTGCGACCTGGCCAAGATAAAGCAAAGCAGTTCGACAACATACAACAACACAGAGTTACACATGGAGTAAAACAAATATACAGTCAATAATACAGTAGAAAAATAAGGCTATGTACAATGTGAGCAAATGAGGTGAGATAAGGGAGGTAAAGGCAAAAAAGGCCATGGTGGCAAAGTAAATACAATATAGCAAGTAAAACACTGGAATGGTAGATTTGTAGTAGAAGAAAGTGCAAAGTAGAAATAGAGATAATAGGACAGCGGAGTCAATCACCACCTTCCGGAGACACCTGAAACCCCACCTCTTTAAGGAATACCTGGGATAGGATAAAGTAATCCTTCTAACCCCCCCCCCCCCCCCCCAAAAGATTTAGATGCACTATTGTAAAGTGGTTGTTCCACTGGATATCATGTAAATGTAAATGTAAATAATGGGGTGCAAAGGAGCAAAATAAAATAAATAAATACAGTAGGGGAAGAGGTAATTGTTTGGGCTAAAGTATAGATGGGCTATGTACAGGTGCAGTGATCTGTGAGCTGCTCTGACAGCTGGTGCTTAAAGCTAGTGAGGGAGATAAGTGTTTCCAGCTTCAGAGATTTTTGTAGTTCGTTCCAGTCATTGGCAGCAGAGAACTGGAAAGAGAGACGGCCAAAGGAGGAATTGGCTTTGGGGGTGACCAGAGAGATTTACCTGCTGGAGCGCGTGCTACAGGTGGGTGCTGCAATGGTGACCAGTGAGCGGAGATAAGGGGGGACTTTACCTAGCAGGGTCTTGTAGATGACCTGGAGCCAGTGGGTTTGGCGATGATTATGAAGCGAAGGCCAGCCAACGAGAGCGTACAGGTCGCAGTGGTGGGTAGTATATGGGGCTTTGGTGACAAAATGGATGGCACTATGATAGACTGCATCCAGTTTGTTGAGTAGGGTATTGGAGGCTATTTTGTAAATGACATCGCCGAAGTCGAGGATCAGTAGGATGGTCAGTTTTACGAGGATATGTTTGGCAGCATGAGTGAAGGATGCTTTGTTGCGAAATAGGAAGCCAATTCTTGATTTAACTTTGGATTGGAGATGTTTGATGTGAGTCTGGAAGGAGAGTTTAGTCTAACCAGACACCTAGGTATTTGTAGTTGTCCACATATTCTAGGAATTAACTAGGAAGTCGGGGCACCAAGGAAAAAATTCAGATTACAAAGTTGTCATTTTCCTAATATAACTTTCAGATATTTTAATATCTGATCAATTAGTCTTCTCATTAATTAATTATTCTTTAACCCACGTTAGTCTCATTCCGAATGTCGTAAATTGTTGGTTATCTGCACGAACCCAGTCTTCACTATGAGTCATCCATACATAAATTGTCTTAGTTAGTAAATCATTTATTTACTAAATAAATCACAGAAATGCTCAAAGAAACAGTAGATATAGTTACAAGGAAATGATAGCGGATGTGGGCTAAACCGGCATCGCAGCTTGGTGGACAAAAGGGAAGTGGGGGTCCACTGAGATAAGACACCACAAAGTTGATAATTATAACAATTGAAATGCTAACCCTTTGCACATGAACGCTCACTCATTCGGGAATAATTGCAATCAATATATATATTTACGCTCAGTGTGTCGTCCTGATCTCTGTTGGAAAGTTAGTTTCTGTTGGAGAGTTTGTCCGCCCTCTCTCTCTCTGCCGTGGTTAGGATGGATAGTTCAGAGTAACATTCAGCAATGTCGTTATAGAATAGATGTTTCGACAGTTGTCGGTCTTCGCGTTCACTGATATCGAATTCCTAGCTGCAGACTAGTAATTAGTATCAAAGATTTGTTCTTATTCTGTCGGTTAGATAGTCTAAGAGTTTAACCACGTGGTATGGTTAAGAATTCAGAAATGGGCTCAAACCTTAGCCCTCTCGTAATTGAGGTAAGCTTGTCTCTACTCAAACCTTAACCCTCTCGTAATTGAGAAAAGCATGGTCTGAAGATAAAATCCCAAGGTAGGGTTATATTCGGAGGAGCAGAAAGGGGCGGTCCCATGACGCCAGCTCAATGTCTGCGCTCATGGGCGGGCCTCTGATTTAGTTAAACTCCAAAAAGAATTGGAGTTTCCTTCATTAAACAGTCTAAAATCCCATTACATAATTTCACAAATAGTTTCATCTTTACTCATTCATTTTATACAACAACTAGATGTAAGCCTCATAACTGAGACTCTTGTATAAACAGGGTTATGGTAATGTGGCTGTATTGTCTCTCATGAGTTTCACAAAATTGTACCAAACTGACCAGTTCGTAGCTGGCTACGTCACCAACCTTTTATACATTCTCCAGAACATGAATATTGTTCGGTTCTCAAGTTCTGTGAGGTGGAAGAAATTCCTTTTGTTCTCTCTATGAAAACTCTCTTATACTTTGGCCGTGAGGAGAGAATCTCCTCCAGGAATATATGACCTGCCTAACAGAGCCTGGTGTAGGGAGTATAGAGAGAGGGGGGATGGTGCTCACTGTACCCAAAGAGGGCAACGTCATGACAGCTGTTTTGAGTGAAGTACAGTGAGTGAATTTTAGAGGAGATGGTGTTAACAACCTGCAGCATACGTGTGTTTTGATTCAATCACAGCACATATTTTGTCTAGTGGTGCTCTGTTGGGTTTTGGGCGCATGAGAAATTTGACCATTCGCACAGTCATCTTAAAATCTCATAAGAAATGTGGTGTTTTTTGTCTTCCAGTAATGTTATGCTATTATATTATATCTGTAGAATACTATCAGTATGTAGACATAGATCTGAATCAAACTTTATTTTTTAACATTCATCACTGAAATCACCAGAGTACTCTGTTTTCTGGGCAGTGAATGAGTCGAACAGAGACTACGTCAAGTACAGAATCACATACATACGTAGGAGCTTCTGTTGTTTTGCGATCTAGAAAAGGCTTCCAGAGGATTCAGAACAGCAGCCACTCAGTTTTAAGATACATTAGGACTTAAGTTAAGCTATGTAGTTGTTGATGTGATATTGATGCTCTATTGATGAAGTGATCTGTCTCCCTGTTTTGTTGAAAGTGTCCAGAAGCCCAGAGCAGAGTCACCTTCATCCAGCCAGGAACCTCTGAGACATGACAAAATGTCTGAACAACAAATGAAAAGCTTTGACTACCAGTTGGACTATGAAAATGTTCAGAATTCAGTTGAGACGATGGAGAGGACTGGCAACGAGGGTGCTGTAATGTTCACCCACAGGCCTCTGGATATGAGAAGTAAGACTGGGAGTTACAACATCCCCCCCCGTCCACACCAACACACACCTTTTATATCTTTCTCTATTGATCAAATTAATATTAGATCATGTTGATAAGTTTTAACTGTCAAAAGCTAAACCTTTTAGGGCTAGGGGGCAGTATTTTCACTTTTGGATGAAAATCGTGCCCAGAGTAAATGGCCTAATACTCCGGCCCAGAGTCAAATATTTGCAAATGATTAGTAGATTTGGATAGAAAACACTCTAAAGTTTCCAAAACTGTTTGAATGATGTCTGTGAGTATAACAGAACTCATATGGCAGGCAAAAACCTGAGAGAAATCCTTAGAGGAAATGAAAGTCTGGTTCCTGTAGTTTTCTTAAGTCCTTGCCTTTCTGACACACACATAGGACTCAAATAGCACTTCCTAAGGCTTCCACTAGATGTCAACAGTCTTAGAAAGTTGTTTGAGCCTTTTGCGGTAAACACAGACCAAAGGAGAACGCTGGTAAGCAGGTGCCCTGAAAATCCATTGAGTTCATAGGGCGCGTTCATGTGAGAAGTCCACTTTGTTTCAAAACGTTTTTCAAGGCAATGCATGGGTCCGGTTGGAATATTACTGAAGTTTCACGTTCTCAAGGCCCTAAAGATTGATGCTATACAACGTTTGACATGTTTGAACGAATGTAAATAGAACTTTTTCTTGACTTTCGTCGTCACATTTCCCTCGCGCGCCCTACATTTTGAGTAGCCTACTGAACGCGCAAACAACATGGAGTTATTTGGACATAAATTATGAACTTTATCGAACAAAACAACATTTATTGTGGACCTGGGATTCCTGGAAGTGCCTTCTGATGAAGATTAAAGGTAAGTGAATATTTCTAATGCTATATATGAATTTAGAGTCTCCAAGATGGCCGGTGTCTATAATTGCCTGCTGTTTTTTTTCTGAGCACAATACTCAGATTATTGCAAAGTGTGCTTTCCCAGTAAAGTTATTTTGAAATCTGTCAGCGCGATTGCATTCAGGAGATGTTAATCTATAATTCTTTGAATAACAGTTTAATATTTAATCAACGTTTATGACGAGTATTTTTGTAGATCTTTGTGCTGATTCACCGGCATTTTTGGAGGCAAAATATTTTCTGAACATCACCTCCATTGTAAAATGCTGTTTTTGGATATACATATGAACTTGATAGAACAAATAATGCATGTATTGTCTAACATAATGTCCTAGGAGTGTCATCTGATGAAGATTGTCAAAAGTTAGTGCATAATTTTAGCTGGTTTTCTGCTTTTGGTGACGCCTGTTCTTGCATAAAAAATGGCTGTGTGTAATGTTTTGTCTATGTACTGTCCTAACATAATCTAACTTTATGCTTTCGCCGTAAAGCCTTTTTGAAATCGTACAACGTGGTTGGATTAAGGAGATGTTTATCTATAAAATGGTGTAAAATAGTTGTATGTTTGAGAAATTTGAATTATGACATTTTGTTGTTTTCAAATTTGGCGCTCTGATATTTCACTGGCTGTTGATAGTGTGTACCGCGGGTGGGACGGTGGCGTCCCACGTTGCCCATAGAAGTTAATCTTCTAGTTTTATGGTATTCATATCAATCTCATTGTTTTCCTACAGGTGAAACTCTGCTGACAGTCCATCAAGACATTAAGGCTAAACTGAAACACAAGTATCAACACATATCTGAAGGAATTGGACACCATGGAAACCAAAGTCTGTTAAAGGACATCTACACAGAGCTCTACATCACAGAGGGTGGAAGTGGAGGGCTCAATAATGAACATGAGGTTAGACAGATAGAGATGGCATCCAAGAAACAAACCACACAAGAGACACCAATCAAATGCAATGACATCTTCAAGCCTTTACCTGGACAAGACAAACCTATCAGAACTGTGCTGACAAAAGGAATCGCTGGCATTGGAAAAACAGTCTCTGTGCAGAAGTTCCTCCTTGACTGGGCAGAGGGAAAAGCAAATCAGGACGTTCATTTCATGTTTCCTCTTCCTTTCCGTGATCTGAACCTGAAAAAGGACCAATACAGTCTGATGCAACTTCTTTCCCACTACTTCCCAGAGCTGAAAGAGATTGACAGCATTGAAGATGGTGAAACCAAAACTGTTTTCATTTTTGATGGTCTGGATGAGTGTCGACTTCCTCTAGACTTCAAAAACAATGAGAAGTGCTGTGATGTCACGAAGCCAACCTCAGTGGACGTGCTACTGACAAACCTCATAGAGGGGAATCTGCTTCCCTCTGCTCTCCTCTGGATAACCACACGACCTGCAGCAGCCAATCAGATCCCTCCTGTGTGTGTTGACCAGGTGACAGAGGTACGAGGGTTCAATGATCCACAGAAAGAGGAATACTTCAGGAAGAAAATCCCAGATCAGAATCTGGCCAATGAAATCATCAAACACATGAAGACATCAAGGAGCCTCCACATCATGTGCCACATGCCAGTCTTCTGTTGGATATCAGCCACTGTCCTTGAGATGATGCTGAAAGAGGCAGAGAATGATGAAGTCCCCAAAACTCTGACCCAGATGTACTCACACTTCATTCTCATCCAAATCATTGTGAAGAACAGGAAGTACAACACATCCACAGAAACAAACCCAAAGGACCTGTCTCAGTCAGACAAAGAGATGATCCTGAAACTGGCCAAGCTGGCTTTCCAACAGCTGCAGAAGGGCAACCTGATCTTCTATGAGGAGGACCTGAGAGAGTGTGGCCTTGATGTCACAGAGGCATCAGAGTACTCAGCATTGTGTACAGAGATCTTTAAAGAAGAATCTGGGCTGTACCAAGAGAAGGTCTACAGCTTTGTGCATCTGAGCATTCAGGAGTTTCTAGCAGCACTGCATGTTTTAGAATCATGTCTGGACAAGAAGGAAAATGTTTTCTCCCCCACTAGTGATGAAGAGAAGGAGTCAATCCAGTTGTCTGACTTACACAGGAGAGCAGTGGACCAGGCCTTGAAGAGTGAGAATGGACACCTGGACCTGTTCCTCCGCTTCCTTCTGGGCCTCTCACTGGAGTCCAATCAGCATCTGTTACGAGGCCTTCTGACACAGACAGGAAGTACAACACAGAACAATAAGGAAACAGTTGAGAGAACAGTCAGGTA
Source organism: Salmo trutta (assembly GCF_901001165.1). Classification (NCBI taxonomy): domain Eukaryota; kingdom Metazoa; phylum Chordata; class Actinopteri; order Salmoniformes; family Salmonidae; genus Salmo; species Salmo trutta. The sequence goes on from NW_021823412.1 coordinate 1,513,464, forward strand.
CCTTTCAGACAAGATCGAGGAGGAATCCTCACCAGAAAGGATCATCAACTTGTTCCACTGTCTGAATGAACTTGGTGCCAACTCTCTAGTTGAAGACATGCAGACCTCCCTGCGATCAGGAACTCTTTCAGGAACAAGACTAAAACCTGACCAATGTTCAGCCCTGGCCTACCTGTTTCTGATGTCAGAGGAGGTGCTGGAGGAGTTTGACCTGAAGACATACAACACATCAGAGGAAGGTTATCAGAGGTTGCTGCCGGTAGTGAAAACCTGCAAGAGAGCACTGTAAGTTCTGTTATTGAGTTGATGTATATATTATCATTATAATGAAGGATTTGTACATATAACAGATTATCTCCTCTCTTCAGACTGGATGGCTGTCATCTCACATATAAATCCTGTGAGACTCTGGCCTCAGCTCTGCAGACACCAAACTCCCCCCTGAGAGAACTGGACCTCAGCAACAATGACCTGGAAGACAGAGGAGTGGAGCTGCTCTGTGTTGGACTAACCAGTCCACTCTGCAACATACAGACACTAGTGTGAGTTAAATATCTTCAGTATTAGTTATTATGTGGATGTTTTAAACATGTGTTAATCATGTTGTCGTGTCTTTGGCTATGCCGGATTAAGTGATATGACATGCTAACTTATAAAATGATTTCTCTGTAATTAATATTACCTGATTAAGCTAATCATGTAAATGTAATTAACTAGAAAGTCGGGGCACCACAGAAGAACGTTTATAGAGCTGTTATCTTCCGAATAAACTCTTAAAATACTTAGTAATATTTTACATCGATAGCAGTCAATATTAACCCTTAACTTATTTTCAGTCTCATAATGAAAGTTGTAAATTCTTGGTTATCTTCACGAACCCTGGCTAACAAGTTGAATCAGCAATACAAAATTGGGTTTAATTATTTATTTACTAAATACCTAACTAATCACACAGAATTACAAATACACAGAATACCAATGATGTCATACAGAAAACGTCCCGGTGGACGGAACCTGGTAACACAAAGGAAAGGGGGTTGGGCTTGAATGAAAGAGCGGGAAGATTTAGGAACAGAGAAACAGCAGCTATGCCATCGTAAATACATTATCTTATGCATTCTAAATTACCGCCCATTTGGAAAAGGAATATGCAATAAATATTTACTCTGAGCTGCGCTTCGGTAGATTGGTCGTAGATGCTGGCCGGGTTGGCCAACAGATCTTCCTGTACTCGGAACAATGTCTCTGGTGGTAAATTGGATACGTGGTGGTATCTTCGTCCGTCTGTTAGACTGGATCCGTCGTCCGTCCTTTCCTAGCCCCCGTCGACAGCGGCCGCTGCTAACTCAACGGCTAGGAAGTATCACTTCTGTAGTGAATAAGCTCAAAGTTCATACCAGTTCATACCATAGCACACGCCGAGGTTGGCTTAGTTCTGTCCTTGTCATGTGTGTCCTTCTAACGTAGAGGCTGCAGACCTCCCGTACTGGAACTACTGGTTATCTTTTCATCAAAGGCTTATATAGTGGAGAGGGGGGAAGGAGGTGTTTCATCGTTTATAACCCCTGTCTCTTCACAGGGTTGGGCCACTGATCGAGCAGGGCACTTTCCTTATGAAAACCCAATTCTCTCATTTGGAAGCTAAAATTACATTTAATTTCCTAACAAACAATTTCAATATCAAACATTTCAATTGCATAACAATTCCATGTGACTCTGATAACTAGAGGGTGTATACTTTCTCAGGTACAGTTTATGTCGTCCTGTCATCAATCATAATGTCCCAGATAACAATGAACTGACCTCCATACTCATTACGTTATCAAGCATATTTCCAACTGGTTTTATTACCAAAATATGGTTCCTTTCCCCATTTGTTTGATGTTCCCAGACTCTCTATATTTAACAGGACAGCAGTCCTTCAGTAGGGTCAGTAAGAGAGGGGAAGGGAGAAAGGTATTTATGGGGGGGGGGTCATAAACCTTACCCACAGGCCAACGTCATGACAATGTGATCTTCTGCCCTCTAGTCTAGGTCAGTGTGGTCTGACAGAGGGTTGCTGTTCAGATCTGGCCTCAGTCCTGAGTTCACCCAACTCACAACTGAAACAACTGGAGCTGAGAGACAATGACCTGCAGGACTCAGGAGTTATACTGCTGTCTGCTGGACTGGAGGATCCAGACTGTAAACTACACACACTGGGGTAAGTACAGCTGTTTCAGTCAGCTCTGTACTGAGCTGAGTTACACTGCTGTCTGCTGGACTGGAGGATCCAGACTGTAAACTACACACACTGGGGTAAGTACAGCTGTTTCAGTCAGCTCTGTACTGAGCTGAGTTACACTGCTGTCTGCTGGACTGGAGGATCCAGACTGTAAACTACACACATTGGGGTAAGTACAGCTTTTTCAGTCAGGTCAGTACTGAGCTTAGTAAAACAAATACTCTGAAAATCGGATGTTTCATGTCAATGTTTGTGTCATGGACAAATGAATGGGTGACCTACAACATGATTGACACCAGTACATCAACCTAGACAGCTGTTGTGTCTCTCTCTGTAGGCTGTCTGGCTGTCTGGTCACAGAGGAGGGCTGTGCTGCTCTGTCTTCAGCTCTGAGGTCAAACCCCTCCCACCTGAAAGAGCTGGACCTGAGCTACAATCACCCAGGAGACTCTGCAGGGGGACTGCTTTCAGCTGCTCTGGTGGATCCCACATATAAACTGATGAAGCTGAAGTAAGTCAGAATAGATGTCCTAATAGTGTGAGCAGTGGTTGTGTCATAAGTAGTGTAGTAGGGTCAGTAACATGAGGACATGATGGTAGAATTAACCCCTCTAGGACCGGCGGGACGAATTCGTCCCACCTACGTAACAGCCAGTTGAATCCTGTGGCGCGATTTTCAAAACCTTTGAAATGCTATTACTTCAATTTCTCAAACATATGACTATTTTACAGCTATTTAAAGACAAGACTCTCGTTAATCTAACCACACTGTCCGATTTCAAAAAGGCTTTACAACGAAAGCAAAACATTAGATTATGTCAGCAGAGTACCCAGCCAGAAATAATCAGACACCCATTTTTCAAGCTAGCATATAATGCCACAAAAACCCAGAAGACAGCTAAATGCAGCACTAACCTTTGATGATCTTCATCAGATGACACACCTAGGACATTGTGTTATACAATACATGCATGTTTTGTTCAATCAAGTTCATATTTATATCAAAAACCAGCTTTTTACATTAGCATGTGACGTTCAGAACTAGCATACCCACCGCAAACTTCCGGGGAATTTACTAACAATTTACTAAATTACTCACGATAAACGTTCACAAAAAGCATAACAATTATTTTAAGAATTATAGATACATTACTCCTCTATGCACTCGATATGTCCGATTTTAAAATAGCTTTTCGGATGAAGCACATTTTGCAATATTCTGAGTAGATAGCCCGGCATCACAGGGCTAGCTATTTAGACACCCACCAAGTTTAGCCTTCACCAAAATCACATTTACTATAAGAAAAATGGTCTTACCTTTCCTGTTCTTCGTCAGAATGCACTCCCAGGACTTCTACTTCAATAACAAATGTAGGTTTGGTCCAAAATAATCCATAGTTATGTTCCAACAGCGACGTTTTGTTTGTGCGTTCTAGACACTATCCCAATGGTAAATAACGGTCAAGCGCACGGCACATTTCGTGACAAAAGATTTCTAAATATTTCATTACCGTACTTCGAAGCATGTCAACCGCTGTTTAAAATCAATTTTTATGCCATTATTCTCGTAAAAAAGCGATAATATTCCGACCGGGAATCTGCAATTGGCTAAACAGCCGAAGGAAAATACTGCCTGCCATAGAGTTTTTGCCTGCCATAGAGTTCTGTTATACTCACAGACACCATTCAAACAGTTTTAGAAACTTTAGGGTGTTTTCTATCCAAAGCCAATAATTATATGCATATTCTAGTTACTGGGCAGGAGTCGTAACCAGATTAAATCGGGTACGTTTTTTATCCGGATGTGAAAATACTGCCCCCTAGCCCAAAGAAGTTAAGGTGAAGTATATTCAGCAGGCTGAGCACTCCAACACAGCATACATCATCACCACATGAATACTCTTCTTCTGCATCTCTGATATCCTGTTGGAATTGTACTCTGTTCTGTATGCAGTAGGTAGGGTAGAATACCTGTATGTCTCTAGTAATGAATTATACTCTGTTCTGTATGCAGTAGGTAGGATATAATACCTGTATGTCTAGTAATGAATTGTACTCCGTTCTGTATGCAGTAGGTAGGATAGAATACCTGTATGTCTCTTGTAATGAATTGTACTCCGTTCTGTATGCAGTAGATAGGATAGAATACCTGTATGTCTCTAGTAATGAATTGTACTCCGTTCTGTATGCAGTAGTAGGTGTAACGGTTGTCGTATGTAGTTACACAAAACAAGAAAACGAACAAACTTGACAGTCTTGTCAGGCACACAGCAAAACAAGAAACAACTTCCCACAAAAGACAGGTGAAAAAAGGGCTACCTAAGTATGACTCCCAATCAGCAACAACGATGTACAGCTGTTCCTGATTGAGAGCCATACCAGTCCAACAAAGAAATACACAACAGAAAAAACATAGAACAATACCCAAAAACCCCGACAACACAAAACAAACACCCCCCTGCCACACCCTGACCAAACTACAATAACAAATAACCCCTTATACTGGTCAGGACGTGACAGTACCCCCCCCCCAAAGGTGAAGACCCCGGATGCACCTGACACAAAAACTAGCAAAACAATAACCCACAACAAAAAAAACCCAAAACTACAGGGGAGAGAAGGGAGGGTGGCCAGCGTCACCGACGGTTCTTCTGCAACACCCCCCCTTCCCAATACTCCCCCTACGGAGGTGGCTCAGGAGCGGGACGCAGACCCCGCTCCACCACTGGCTCACCCCACTTCAGTGTCGCCTCTAGAGCGAGGTCCCTCTCCGTCGACCCCGGACTGGAGGGCGACACTCTGGCTGCGTCGGACTGGAGGGCGACACTCTGGCTGCGTCGGACTGGAGGGCGACACTCTGGCTGCGTCGGACTGGAGGGCGACACTCTGGCTGCGTCGGACTGGAGGGCGACACTCTGGCTGCGTCGGACTGGAGGGCGACACTCTGGCTGCGTCGGACTGGCTTAGGAGGTGCCAGACTAGGGACACGCACCACAGGGCTAGTGCGAGGAGCAGGAGCAGGACGAGCTGGTCTGGGCTGACGCACTGGAGGCCTGGTGCGTGGGGCTGGTACTGGAGGTATCAAACTGGAGACACGCACCCCAAAGCTAGTGCGAGGAGCGGGAACAGGACGTACTGGACTGAAGGCCTGGTGCGTGGTGCTGGCTTTGGAGACGCCAGACTGGAGACACGCACCTAAGGGCCAGTGCGGGGAGCGGGAACAGGATACACTGGACCGCGGAAGCGTACTGGCGGTCTCAAGCGCAGGACTGGCACCACCCTTACTGGCTGGGTGCCCGGGTCCCCCCGGCAAATGCGGGATGCTGGCACCGAGCACACCGGCCTGTGGATGCTTGGCCTCGACGCCGTGCACATCACCCCATAGCACGGGGCCTGACCAGTACCACACTGCCTCTGGTAAGCACGGGGAGTTGGCTTAGGGCTCAACCCTGGCCCAGCCAAACTACCCGTGCCCAGCCAAACTGCCTCTCAGGCTTCCATGCCAACTGTGTTCCAACATAACACTCCCGGTCCTCTCCAGCCTTCCTTCATGGTCCCTCTCCGGCTAGGATCTCCTCCCAGGTCCACGACTCCCGATAGCTCCTCTCCAGCTCCTTACCCCGCTGCTTGGTCCGGTGGTGGTGGGAAGTTCTGTAACGGTTGTCGTATGTAGTGGACCAAGGCGCAGCGGGTTGAGTGCTCATTATTAACTTTATTATGAACACTTACACAAAACAAGAAAACGAACGAACTAGACAATCTTGTCAGGCACACAGCAAAACAAGAAACAACTTCCCACAAAAGACAGGTGAAAAAAGTAAAAGGCTACCTAAGTATAACTCCCAATCAGCAACAACGATGTACAGCTGTTCCTGATTGAGAGCCATACCAGGCCAACAAAGAAATACACAACATAGAAAAACCATAGAAATACAGAACATAGAACAATACCCAAAAACCCCGACAACACAAAACAAACACACCCCTGCCACGCCCTGACCAAACTATAATAACAAATAACCCCTTATACTGGTCAGGACGTGACAGTAGGATAGAATACCTGTATGTCTCTAGTAATGAATTGTACTCCGTTCTGTATGCAGTAGGTAGGATAGAATACCTGTATGTCTCTAGAAATGAATTGTACTCTGTTCTGTATGCAGTAGGTAGTGTGTAATACCTGTATGTCTCTAGTAATGAATTGTACTCTGTTCTGTATGCAGTAGGTAGGATAGAATACCTGTATGTCTCTAGTAATGAACTTGGCTAGTGCACCAGAACACAACAATGTGGTTTAAATGTTGACTGCTTTATTAGGTCTTTGTCAGTCAATAACCTGTTTGTCCTACAGTGTGGATCATGGTGGAGAGTGCAGGCTGAAATCAGGGCTGAGGAAATGTAAGTCTCTTCAGTCCTAATTAACTGCATTTTCAGAACTGTAGTAACATAGTAACTAATCAATACTTGCACTGTTCCTACAAAACCACATTTTATATGAAGATGTGGTTTGATTAAACTCTCCTTTTGTCTACAGATGCCTGTTATCTCACCCTCGACCCAAATACAGCAAACCCACACCTGATTCTGTCTGAGGGGAACAGGAAGGTGACATGTGTGGAAGCGAAGCAGCATTATGAAGACCATCCAGACAGATTTGACTGTCTTTACCAAGTTCTCTGCGGAGAAGGCTTATCTGGATCTCGTTATTACTGGGAGGTGGAGAGGGATGGTGACATGGCTGATATTGGTGTGGTGTACAAAGGAATGAAGAGGAAGGGATGTGAGGATGACCGTTGGATTGGAGGCAATGGGGAGTCCTGGTGTTTAGCCTGCTCTGATAGAGGCTATCGATTTTACCATGCTGGAGTCAGCAGATCCATCTCTGATGCTGTTCCTTACAGAGTTGGAGTGTATCTGGACTGGCCAGCTGGTACTTTGTCCTTCTATAGTGTGTCCTCCTCTGGTACACTGACACACCTTTACACAGAACACACCACATTCACTGAACCCCTCTATCCTGGGTTTGGGATTTCCTTCTCCTCAGTGACCTCAGTGACCTTGTGTCAGATGGATTACCTACACACTCAAAGGTGAGTCATAGCAATGTTTCATCATGTGTTTTCCTCTGGAATCATTTGTATAATTACATTAGTAGTGGTGTGTTTTAATGTGTTCTGTTGGACCTACAGACAGTTAGATTAGTAGTAGTGGTGTGTTTTAATGTGTTCTGTTGGACCTACAGACAGTTAGATTAGTAGTAGTGGTGTGTTTTAATGTGTTCTGTTGGACCTACAGACAGATTAGTAGTAGTGGTATGTTTTGTGAGCGGACCAAGTCATTTGGTGTCACTCTAAAGCGGAAAGGTGGAATAAACGAGTCCAGAGTAGGTTATCTTGATTCAACACAGTTCTCTATTGAGGGATTTCTGACAATACAAACACTCCAACACAGTCAATGAGAATCTCCAAAGGAACAACATACATCTTCTTTAGATGACACAGGATCACATTACGATTATCTTCAAACTATAACAACAATCACATATTCATCACCGTCTTAATGGCTCTTCATGGATAGCACCTCTCTCTCCGTAGCCATTCTCCAAAGATAGTTTATCTTCTCCCCCTCTTGCTGGTTCCATCCTCTCTCTTGTAGGGGAAAGAGAATATCTCATTAGTACCGTCAGCTGTGCTTAATTGACTCTGGTTACCTGGTCTCACATGCCTTGTTGGGCTACTATCAGTGAGCCCAGCCTGCCCTCTGGTGGTCCTTCCACAGTTTTAATGTGTTCTGTTGGACCTACAGACAGTTAGATTAGTAGTAGTGATGGCAGGAAGCTTGGCCCCAGTGATGTACTGGGCCGTACGCACTACCCTCTGTAGTGCCTTGCGGTCGGAGGCCGAGAAGTTGCCAAAGCAGGCAGTGATGCAACCAGTCAGGATGCTGGTGATGTTGCAGCTGCAGAACCTTTTGAGGATCTGAGGACCCATGCCAAATCTTTTCAGTTTCCTGAGGGGGAATAGATTTTGTCGTGCCCTCTTCACGACTGTCTTGGTGTGCTTGGACCATGTTAGTTTGTTGGTGATGTGGACGCCAAGGAACTTGAAGCTCTCAACCTGCTCCACTACAGCCCCGTCGGTGAGAATGGGGGCATGCTCGGTCATCCTTTTCCTGTAGTTCACAATCATCTCATTTGTCTTGATCACATTGAGGGAGAGGTTGTTGTCCTTGCACCACACGGTCAGGTCTCTGACCTCCCTATAGGATGTCTCATCGTTGTTGGTGATCAGGCCTACCACTGTTGTGTCATCAGCAAACTTAATGATGGTGTTGGAGTCATGCCTGGCCGTGCAGTCATGAATGAACAGGGAGTACCGGAGGGGACTGAGCACACATCCCTGAGGTGCCCCCGTGTTGAGGATCAGCGTGGCGGATGTGTTGTTACCTACCCTTACCATCTGGGGTCAGCCCGTCAGGAAGTCCAGGATCCAGTTGCAGAGGGAGGTGTTCAGTCCTAGGGTCCTTAGCTTAGCAATGAGCTTTGAGGGCACTATGGTGTTGAACACTGAGCGGTGGTCAATGAATAGCATTCTCACATAGGTGTTCCTTTTGCCCAGTTGAAAAGGGCAGTGTGGAGTGCAATAGAGATTACATCATCTGTGGATCTGTTGGTGCAGTATGCAATTTGGAGTGGGTCTAGGTTTTCTGGGATAATTGTGTTGATATGAGCCATGACCAGCCTTTCAAAGCACTTCATGGCTACAGAGGTGAGTGCTATGGGTCGGTAGTCATTTAGGCAGGTTACCTTAGTGTTCTTGGGCACAGGGACTATGGTGGTCTGCTTGAAACATGTTGGTGTTACAGACTCGAACAGGGAGAGGTTGGAAATGTCAGTGAAGGTACGTGCCAGTTGGTCAGTCCATGCTCGGAGTACACGTCCTGGTAATCCATCTGCCCCAACGGCCTTGTGTATGTTGACCTGTTTAAAACTGAGTGGCTGCTGTTCTTCCACTGGAAGCCTTTTCCAGATAGCGAAACAATCTGAAGCTCCTGAAGTTAAAGGTCTTACTCACATCGGCTGCGGAGAGCGTGATCACACAGTCGGAACAGCTGATGCTCTCATGCATGTTTCAGTGTTATTTGGCTCGAAGCGAGCCTAGAAGTTATTTAGCTCATCTGGTAGGCTCGTGACACTGGGCAGCTCTCAGCTGTGCTTCCCTTTGTAGTCTGTAATAGTTTGCAAGCCCTGCCACATCCTACGAGCGTCTGAGCCGGTGTAGTACGATTCGATCTTAGTCCTGTATTGACGCTTTGCCTGTTTGATGGCTTGTCTGAGGGCATAGCGGGATTTCTTAAAAGCTTCCGGGTTAAAGTCCCGCTCCTTGAAAGCGGCCGCTCTACCCTTTAGCTCAGTGCGAATGTTGCCTGTAATACATATCTTCTGGTTGGGGTCTGTACGTACAGTCACTGTGGGGACGACGTCCTCAATGCACTTATTGATAAAGCCAGTGACTGATGTGGTGTACTTCTCAATGTCATCAGAGGAATCCCGGAATATATTCCAGTCTGTGCTAGCAAAACAGTCCTGTAGTTTAGCATCTGCTTCATCTGAACACTTTCATGAATTCTGTTATTGTGTTGATGTTTACAGTATCATTATAATTAAGGTTTTGTATATCTAACAGATTATATCCTCTCTCCAGACTAGCTAGCTGTAAACTCACATATGAATCCTGTGAGACTCTGGCCTCAGCTCTGCAGACACCAAACTCCCCCCTGAGAGAACTGGACCTCAGCTACAATGACCTGGGAGACAGAGGAGTGAAGCTGCTCTGTGTTGGACTAACCAGTCCACTCTGCAACATACAGACACTAGTGTGAGTTAAATATCTTCAGTATTAGTTATTATGTGGATGTTTTAAACATGTGTTAATCATGTGCTCTTCTGCCCTCTAGTCTAGGTCAGTGTGGTCTGACAGAGGGTTGCTGTTCATATCTGGCCTCAGTCCTGAGTTCACCCAACTCACAACTGAAACAACTGGAGCTGAGAGACAATGACCTGCAGGACTCAGGAGTTACACTGCTGTCTGCTGGACTGGAGGATCCAGACTGTAAACTACACACACTGGGGTAAGCACAGCTGTTTCAGTCAGGTCTGTACTGAGCTGAGTTACACTGCTGTCTGCTGGACTAGAGGATCCAGACTGTAAACTACACACACTGGGGTAAGTACAGCTGTTTCAGTCAGGTCTGTACTGAGCTTAGTAAAACAAATACTCTGAAAATCTGATGTTTCACGACAATGTTTGTTTCATGGACAATTGGATGGGTGACCTACAAGATGATTGACACCAGTACATCAACCTGTGTGTCTCTCTGTAGGCTGTCTGGCTGTCAGGTCACAGAGGAGGGCTGTGCTGCTCTGTTCTCAGCTCTGAGGTCAAACCCCTCCCACCTGAAAGAGCTGGACCTGAGCTACAATCACCCAGGAGACTCTGCAGGGATACTGCTTTCAGCTGCTCTGGTGGATCCCACATATAAACTGATGAAGCTGAAGTAAGTCAGAATAGATGTCCTAATAGTGTGAGCAGTGGTTGTGTCATATGTAGTGTAGTAGGTTCAGTAACATGAGGACATGATGGTAGAATTAAGGGGAAGTTTACCCAGCAGGCTTAGCACTCCAACACAGCATACATCATCACCACATGAATACTCTTCTTCTGCATCTCTGATATCCTGTTGGAATTGTACTCCGTTCTGTATGCAGTAGGTAGGATAGAATAACTGTATGTCTCTAGTAATGAATTGTACTCCGTTCTGTATGCAGTAGGTAGGATAGAATACCTGTATGTCTCTAGTAATGAACTGTACTCCGTTCTGTATGCAGTAGGTAGGATAGAATACCTGTATGTCTCTAGTAATGAATTGTACTCCGTTCTGTATGCAGTAGGTAGGATAGAATACCTGTATGTCTCTAGTAATGAACTTGGATAGTGCACCAGAACACAACAATATGGTTTAAATGTTGACTGCTTTATTAGGTCTTTGTCAGTCAATAACCTGTTTCTCCTACAGTGTGGATCATGGTGGAGAGTGCAGGCTGAAATCAGGGCTGAGGAAATGTAAGTCTCTTCAATCCTAATTAACTGCATAATCAGAACTATAGTAACATAGTAACTAATCAATACTTGCACTGTACCTACAAAACAACATTTTAAATGAAGCTGTGGTTTGATTAAACTCTCCTTTTGTCTACAGATGCCTGTCATCTCACCCTGGACCCAAATACAGCAAACCCAAACCTGATTCTGTCTGAGGGGAACAGGAAGGTGACATGTGTGGAAGAGAGGCAGCATTATGAAGACCATCCAGACAGATTTGACTGTCTTTACCAAGTTCTCTGCAGAGAAGGCTTATCTGGATCTCGTTATTACTGGGAGGTGGAGAGGGATGGTAGCATGGCTGATATTGGTGTGGTGTACAAAGAAATGAAGAGGAAGGGATGGGAGGATAACAGTTGGATTGGAGGCAATGGGGAGTCCTGGTGTTTAGCCTGCTCTGATAGAGGCTATCGATTTTACCATGCTGGAGTCAGCAGATCCATCTCTGATGCTGTTCCTTACAGAGTTGGAGTGTATCTGGACTGGCCAGCTGGTACTTTGTCCTTCTATAGTGTGTCCTCCTCTGGTACACTGACACACCTTTACACAGAACACACCACATTCACTGAACCCCTCTATCCTGGGTTTGGGATTTCCTTCTCCTCAGTGACCTCAGTGACCTTGTGTCAGATGGATTACCTACACACTCAAAGGTGAGTCATAGCAATGTTTCATCATGTGTTTTCCTCTGGAATCATTTGTATAATTACATTAGTAGTGGTGTGTTTTAATGTGTTCTGTTGGACCTACAGACAGTTAGATTAGTAGTAGTGGTGTGTTTTAATGTGTTCTGTTGGACCTACAGACAGTTAGATTAGTAGTAGTGGTGACTTCACATCTCTAGGGGGGAATGTAACTCATGATACCTGGTGACTTCACATCTCTAGGGGCTTCCCTCAAGATAAGCAATGTCACGTGTAATGTCACCATCAGTATTGACTTTATGGAAGTTGACATAGGGGGTTATGTCACATTTACATAATTCGACTCCCAACCCACAACCCTAACATTGCAAGCACCATGCTCTTCCAACTGAGCTACACAGGACCACATTTTGAAGTTGACATAGTATGTCATGTCACATTTGACAATGCACTCTACATAGGGAGCTGTTCTGTCACCATTTATACACATTTTGTATTGCTTATGAAGACTGTATGTATGCTATATAAAGCCTTTATAAGTTGTATATAGTTTAATCACAGTCTATCCTTCTGCTTTACCAACACCAGAGACCATGGTGGAGAGAGTTGTATCAAGCCTGGACCTGAGGACACCAGAGACCATGGTGGAGAGAGTTGTATCAAGCCTGGACCTGAGAACACCAGAGACCATGGTGGAGAGAGTTGTATCAAGCCTGGACCTGAGGACACCAGAGACCATGGTGGAGAGAGTTGTATCAAGCCTGGACCTGAGAACACCAGAGACCATGGTGGAGAGAGTTGTATCAAGCCTGGACCTGAGGACACCAGAGACCATGGTGGAGAGAGTTGTATCAAGCCTGGACCTGAGAACACCAGAGACCATGGTGGAGAGAGTTGTATCAAGCCTGGACCTGAGAACACCAGAGACCATGGTGGAGAGAGTTGGATCAAGCCTGGACCTGAGAACACCAGAGACCATGGTGGAGAGAGTTGTATCAAGCCTGGACCTGAGAACACCAGAGACCATGGTGGAGAGAGTTGTATCAAGCCTGGACCTGAGGACACCAGAGACCATGGTGGAGAGAGTTGTATCAAGCCTGGACCTGAGAACACCAGAGACCATGGTGGAGAGAGTTGGATCAAGCCTGGACCTGAGAACACCAGAGACCATGGTGGAGAGAGTTGGATCAAGCCTGGACCTGAGAAATGTGAGTGTTAACTGATAATTGTTTTGAACTCAAAATACGTTTAAAGCATTCATTGTACTTGAGTCCCAGACAAGGAACACATTCATGATATATTTGGTCAAAACAAACTTAAAGGTAGAGTCAGCGATATGATGTAGATGCACAAAGTAAACAGCTTAGAGGGTCAATTTCTACAACAACTAAGAGCGTTGTACCGCAAGGCCAGATGACTGTTTTGTTTCCGTGGTTACCACTCTGTGAGAGAGTGAAGAGAACCCTTCCACATGGGCAGGTACTGTGTGACTGTGTGAGAGAGAAGTCAGGCATCTTGCTCATCACAATATCTGTGGTGCTGCTCGTACAACATAATTTATCTGACTCTACCTTTAAGCTCTCATCCTAGGATCTACCAGAAATCAGACCCAGAACGATGTTGTTTCCTGCTTCCACAAACATTAATTAATATAACACTAATGTCAGATTATTGTATGCTAATGAGTGTACATTCTGAGACTGTTGATCACTTATATTTATTTTATTACAAGTCTATTTAATAATTATTAATTCATTATTACATGAGATTGTCCATTTTAAATAACAACTACTTTTGACTTTAGGGATTCCTCAGAGCTGTAAGACTTGTGACTATGTTGAGGTAAGTCATAATGTCAATTCTTACTTTTACATACCTGCAGGAGTCAAGCACAGTCTCAAAGCCAGGTGTGTACTGACCAACCATTCATACTGGGATATAGACAGTCCTGTGTTCTGCTTTAGTAATATAAACACAGTCTCAAAGCCAGGTGTGTATTGACCAACCATTCATACTGGGATATAGACAGTCCTGTGTTCTGCTTGTAGGCATGCAGGATTTTAGATGTTGTCACCTTTGTTCATTAGACAGTGTAATCAATATATCACCAGCATTTCATGTAACATTGAATAAATACATTAGATCAGTCACTTTGGTTAATGGGCCAGTTTCCCAGAGACAGATTAAGTCTAGTCCTGGACCTTAAAGAACTTTCTATTGAAACTTCCATTGATCATGCTTTAAGTCCAGCACTAGACTCAAACTGTGTCCAGGAAACAGGCCCCATATGTATTACTGACATGCTTGTCCTTGTTCAGGACTCCACACACTGGATTCAGATTGAGCCCTTGACTTCCACTGTCCAGGGAGTGACAATGTTCAGGTAAAATAACTACTTTTAACATTTCATTCCACCTGCTAGTGTATTTCCCCATTACCTTTGGGAATAGTCTTCTAATCCAACCTCTCCATTTGACCATTGACCCTCTCTACCGTATCTTGTTGTTGCCCTCAGACACAGGACACCCAAAGGGAGTTATGAGTGCACAGTGTCTGGGCTCCGCTGGCTGTGTGAGAGAGATGTCATTCTGAAGTATCACTTCAGGAACTGGGATCCCTACAGTCAACTTCTTAAAGACATGCAGTACACACAAGGTGGTCCATTGCTGGACATCACTATGGAGTTAGGTGAACTGGAGGAAGTTCATCTGCCACACTGTGTCTGTTTAGGTAAAACCATATAGAAATAGTATTCAGAAAGACATTTCCATGTAACTGAGTTTCACTTCCTGAATGAATGAATGAGCTATTCTGGGAGTTTGAGTTTACTGTGATCTGGTACTGCATATTCTTTGTGTTTTAGTTGGATGAATAATACAATATTTGTCTTTCTGTCTCCTTTTTATTGTGTTGTTCAGGGACCAACCCTTCCCTGAGGAATGAGATGAAGATTCTTCATGTAGAGGAACATGGAGTGTCTTTAGAGGAAGTGCATGAGGTCACCAGATTCCATGCTAAGATTCTCCATCCGAAGTTCTCACCTATCGGTCCGATACTGAGATTACTGTCTTGGGACGTAGATGTCCACTGTGAGCTGATGCTCTATCTGACAGTGAAAAGGGAAACATTAATTTCTCGCCTATACCTGTTCCCCTGGAACCCCAGCCAAATACAGGTGAGGGACCATTATTATAGAGGTGACCTTAACTAACCAGTGGTGCAGTTTATGTTGACACTCATTAAATGAAGAGAATAGTGTGTTGCTAGTTTTCTGAATGTTTGAATAAGACTATACATTGACTGGCTGGGTATTCCATGCCTCGTGTCGCAGGCTGTGGAACAACAGGAAAAGTCTCATGGGTCTTCAAGGTTTCTCATCTCCAGACCAGAGCAGTCCTTCAAACTGAATAGTTCCTTCAGACTGAACATTCCCTGTTCTACCTCCATCAATCCACCGGTACAGTTTCAGTAGAATAAGAACATGAATCTGACATTAAAGTCACATTTCTATCCATTGCTCTCTGTCTGTCTCTCGCTGTTGCCTTCTCACTCTCAATTCAATACAAATGGCTTTATTGGCATGGGAAACATAAGTTTACATTGCCAAAGCAATCTCTCTCTCTCCCTCCAGAGAATTCATTTCATACAAAGAGACACCACACCAAGCTTTTTCAAGGCGATTGTGAAAATGACAGGGGTTGACATTGAGATGGAGTTATTCAGTGATGATGAGAGGACAGTATGGAAAGAAATGGTATCACACGGTAGGAGCACATGTCAATCATCACTTTGTACTTTAGTACCAGATGCTTTTTAGAGTGATATTATAACCTCATGTTGTTTATCTTTCAGATGAATACGTCACTGACACCCGTTCAACAAGTAAGTAAACATGAGTTACAGTGCCTTCAGAAAGTATTCAGGCCACTTGACTCCTGAGCACTCTGGAGCAGGTTTTCATCAAGGATCTCAGTACTTTTCTCCGTTCATCTTTCCCTCAATCCTGACTAGTCTCCCAGTCCCTGCCGCTGAAAAACATCCCCACGGCATGATGCTGCCACCACCATGCTTCACCATAGGGATGGTGCCAGGTTGGCATTCAGGCCAAAGAGTTCAATCTTGGTTTCATCATACCAGAGAATTTTGTTTTTTTAGGTGCCTTTTGGCAAACTAAGCAGGCTGTCATGTGCCTTTTACTGAGGAGTGGCTTCCGTCTGGCCACTCTTCCATAAAGGCCTGATTGGTGGAGTGCTGCAGAGATGGTTGTCCCATCTCCACAGAGGAACACTCACCTCCCTGACCGAGGCCCTTCTCCCCCGATTGGTCAGTTTGGCCGTGCAGCCAGGAAGTTTGGTGGTTCCAAACTTCTTCCATTTCAGAATGATGGAGGCCACTGTGTTCGTGGGGACCTTCAATGCAGCAGAAATGTTTCGGTACCCTTCCCCAGATCTGGGCCTCGACACAATCCTGTCTCAGAGCTCTACGGACAATTCCTTCGACCTCATGGCTTGGTTTTTGCTCTGACATGCATTGTCAACTGTGGGACCTTTATATAGACAGGTGTGTGCCTTTCCAAACACGTGAATTTACCACAGGTGCACTCCAATCAAGTTGTTAACATCAAGGATGATCAATGGAAACAGGATGCACCTGAGCTGAATTTCGAGTCTCATAGTAAAGGGTCTAAGTACTTATGTAAATAAGGTATATTTATTTTTAATACATTTGTAAACGTCTAAAAACCTGTTTTCAATTTGTCATTATGGGGTATTGTGTATGTAGATTGAGGGAAAAACACTTAATCAATTTTAGAATAAGGCTGTAACGTAACAAAATGTGGGAAAAGTCAAGGGGTCTGAATACTTTCCAAATGCACTGTACAAACCAATGACATGAGGGCCAGTCAACATGGTTTACTGTAGGAACTGGACTAGTCCTGATTTTAAAAGACTGTCTTCAAGAACAATGACATCTCCTCCAGGACTTGATGTAGATTAGCCTGGTTCTGAATGACCCAATGACATCTCCTCCAGGACTTGATGTAGATTAGCCTGGTTCTGAATGACCCAATGACATCTCCTCCAGGACTTGATGTAGATTAGCCTGGTTCTGAATGACCCAATGACATCTCCTCCAGGACTTGATGTAGATTAGCCTGGTTCTGAATGACCCAATGACATCTCCTCCAGGACTTGATGTAGATTAGCCTGGTTCTGAATGACCCAGCCTGTTGTTCTGTCAGTGAAACCGGCCTTAAATATGTTCACTGATGCAGGTCGTTATTGTTAAAAAAAAAAACATTTCTCGATACTTGTTATTTTAGGTCGCTTTTTTAAAAATGTTGTAACCTCTCTCAGGTGCTGTGTCGGGGGCAGGGCGTCCGGCTGAGAGCAGTCTGACTGGTTCTCCAGAGCAGCAGCTGCGTTCTGTACGGACAGAGTTTGTGAAACGAGTATCAGGACCTGTCCTGAATGAACTGCTGGACAGACTCCTGCAACACACAGTCATCAACCAGGAGGAAATGGAGTCAGTGAAAGTGATAGCTGAGAGGACAGAGAAGGCACGTGACATCATCGACATGGTGTTGAGAAAAGGAACTGAGTCATGTTCTAGGATGATCAACCTTCTTGGGGAGTTGGACCACTGTCTTTACACAGAGCTTCAGATCAACAGTGTTGGGGTACCAACCTAATGGTAGAATGGATAGTAACAGTGTCGGGGTACCAACCTAATGGTAGAATGGATAGTAACAGTGTCGGGGTACCAACCTAATGGTAGAATGGATAGTAACAGTGTTGGGGTACCAACCTAATGGTAGAATGGATAGTAACAGTGTTGGGGTACCAACCTAATGGTAGAATGGATAGTAACAGTGTTGGGGTACCAACCTAATGGTAGAATGGATAGTAACCCTCCTATTCAACACCATGGGGTGTATTCACTAGGAAACAGACCTGATCCTAGATCAGGACTACTACTCAACCAACATGAATTTGTCCAAAATAAACACTTTTTTTTTTGCAAAACGTTATGCTACGGTGGGCAACTAATAAATACACCCCTGATCTGACTGGGCTGTAATTCTTTGTCAATAAATGTTTGTTTCTGGGTAGTTTACTGTCCATACACCTGTCCATATGCCTCATATATATATATACACACACACACACACACGTCTGCTACGATCAGAACACACCTGTTCAGAAATACTATACAAATATAAAAGGGGTGACCAAGATCCAATCATGGACTGAGATAACAGTTAAACTACACACACAGGAAATCTGCTTATGGAATTAAACTTGCTTTATACAGTTGAAGTCTGAAGTTTACATACACTTAGGTTGGAGTCAAAACTCGTTTTTCAACCACTCCACAAATTTCTTGTTAACAAACTATAGTTTTGGCAAGTCGGTTATGACATCTTCTTTGTGCATGATAAGTAATTTTTCCAACAAATGTTAAGACAGATTATTTCACTTATTCACTGTATCACAATTCCAGTGGGTCAGAAGTTTACATACACTAAGTTGACTGTGCCTTTAAACAGCTTGGAAAATTCCAGAAAATGTCATGGCATTAGAAGCTTCTGATAGGCTAATAGACATAATTTGATCAATTGGAGGTGTACCTGTGGATATATTTCAAGACCTACCTTCAAAATCAGTGCCTCTGCTTGACATCATGGGAAAATGAAAATAAATCAGCCAAGACCTCAGAAAAACAATCGTAGACCTCCCAAGGATGAACCAGAGTTGTGGAGAACTGTCAAAATGCCTGAAGGTACCACGTTCATCTGTACAAACAATAGTACGCAAGTATAAACATCATGGGACCACACAGCCGTCATACCGCTCAGGAAGGAGACGCTTTCTGTCTTCTAGAAATGAACGTACTTTGGTGCAAAAAGTGCAAATCAATCCCAGAACAACAGCAAAGGACCTTGTGAAGATGCTAGAAGAAACAGGTACAAAAGTATCTATATCCACAGTAAAACGAGTCCCTATATTGACGTAACCTGAAAGGCCGCTCAGCAAGGAAGAAGCCACTGCTCCAAAACCGCCATAAAAGAGCCAGACTACAGTTTGCAACTGCACATGGGAACAAAGATCGTAAAAATAGAACTGTTTGGCCATACTGACCATCGTTATGTTTGGAGGAAAAAGGGGGATGCTTGCAAGCTGAAGAACACCATCCCAACCGTGAAGCATGGGGGTGGCAGTATCATGTTGTGGGGGTGCTTTGTTGCAGGACGGACTGGTGCACTTCACAAAATAGATGGCATCATGAGGAGAGAAGCAACATCTCAATACATCAGTCAGGAAGTTAAAGCTTGGTGGCAAATGGGTCTTCCAAATGGACAATGACCCCAAGCATACTTCCAAAGTTGTGGCAAAATGGCTTAAGGACAACAAAGTCAAGGTATTGAAATGGCCATCACAAAGCCCTGACCTCAATCCTATAGAAAATTTGTGGGCAGAACTGAAAAAGCGTGTGCGAGCAAGGAGGCCTACAAACGTGACTCAGTTACACCAGCTCTGTCAGGAGGAACGGGCCAAAATTCACCCAACTTATTGTAGGAAGCTTGTGGAAGGCTACCTGAAACGTTTGACCCAACTTAAACAATTTAAAGGCAATGCTACCAAATACTAATTGAGTGTATGTAAACTTCTGACCCACTGGGAATGTGATGAAAGAAATAAAATCACTACTATTATTCTGACATTTCACATTCTTAAAATAAAGTGTTGATCCTAACTGACCTAAGACAGGGAATTTCTACTAGGATTAAATGGCAGGAATTGTGAAAAACTGAGTTTTAATGTATTTGGCTAAGGAGTATGTAAACTTCCGACTTCAACTGTATGTGCGGTAACCAATCAGAAAGCTAGTTGATGGCCGGTAAACCAATCAGAAAGCTAGTTGATTCCGTATGAACCTAAGTGGTCTTGGTGAGACCAACCCTCCTCCCAGAGAGCTACTGGGTCTGCAGGCTTTTGCTTCAGCCCTGCTCTAACACACCTCATTCTGCCAGTCAAGGTTCTGATTAGACTGATTAGTAGAATCAGGTGTTAGAGCAGGGTCGGAGCAAAATCCTGCACTGCCAGTAGTAGGTTTGGCCGTCCTGTTTTAATTCTACATGGTAACCCCTTGAGCATGACCCTCGACCTTTACTGATCAGCCAATGCTGTACCAAATGGCATCCTATTCCCTATACAGAGCCCTATAGGCCCTGGTCTAAAGTAGTGCACTACATAGGGAATAGAGTACCATTTGGGACAGACAGAGACTCAAGGCTGAGTGTATAACAGTAAAAAGAGATTGAGAAATGACAACAGAGAAGTATGTTAAAAGTAGGGAGAGCACTGATGGAAAGAGACACTAGTGGAAAAGCGAGAGCTACCAGTGAAGAAGAGAGATAGATACCAGTGATTAAAGACTAACCAAAACCCAGCCATTAGTGATAAAGACTAACCAAAACCCAGCCATTAGTGATTAAAGACTAACCAAAACCCAGCCATTAGTGATAAAGACTAACCAAAACCCAGCCATTAGTGATAAAGACTAACCAAAACCCAGCCATTAGTGATAAAGACTAACCAAAACCCAGCCATTAGTGATAAAGACTAACCAAAACCCAGCCATTAGTGATAAAGACTAACCAAAACCCAGCCATTAGTGATAAAGACTAACCAAAACCCAGCCATTAGTGATAAAGACTAACCAAAACCCAGCCATTAGTGATAAAGACTAACCAAAACCCAGCCATTAGTGATAAAGACTAACCAAAACCCAGCCATTAGTGATAAAGACTAACCAAAACCCAGCCATTAGTGATAAAGACTAACCAAAACCCAGCCATTAGTGATAAAGACTAACCAAAACCCAGCCATTAGTGATAAAGACTAACCAAAACCCAGCCATTAGTGATAAAGACTAACCAAAACCCAGCCATTAGTGATAAAGACTAACCAAAACCCAGCCATTAGTGATTAAAGACTAACCAAAACCCAGCCATTAGTGATTAAAGACTAACCAAAACCCAGCCATTAGTGATAAAGACTAACCAAAACCCAGCCATTAGTGATTAAAGACTAACCAAAACCCAGCCATTAGTGATTAAAGACTAACCAAAACCCAGCCATTAGTGATTAAAGACTAACCAAAACCCAGCCATTAGTGATTAAAGACTAACCAAAACCCAGCCATTAGTGATTCAAGACTAACCAAAACCCAGCCATTAGTGATTAAAGACTAACCAAAACCCAGCCATTAGTGATTAAAGACTAACCAAAACCCAGCCATTAGTGATTAAAGACTAACCAAAACCCAGCCATTAGTGATAAAGACTAACCAAAACCCAGCCATTAGTGATTAAAGACTAACCAAAACCCAGCCATTAGTGATAAAGACTAACCAAAACCCAGCCATTAGTGATAAAGACTAACCAAAACCCAGCCATTAGTGATAAAGACTAACCAAAACCCAGCCATTAGTGATTAAAGACTAACCAAAACCCAGCCATTAGTGATTAAAGACTAACCAAAACCCAGCCATTAGTGATTAAAGACTAACCAAAACCCAGCCATTAGTGATTCAAGACTAACCAAAACCCAGCCATTAGTGATTAAAGACTAACCAAAACCCAGCCATTAGTGATAAAGACTAACCAAAACCCAGCCATTAGTGATTAAAGACTAACCAAAACCCAGCCATTAGTGATAAAGACTAACCAAAACCCAGCCATAAGTGATTAAAGACTAACCAAAACCCAGCCATTAGTGATAAAGACTAACCAAAACCCAGCCATTAATGATTAAAGACTAACCAAAACCCAGCCATTAGTGTTTGAGCAACAACAAGGGTCATGAGGAGTGTAGCTTGGTTTGACTTCCAAATGGCCCCCTAGTCACTATCTAGTGTATTACTGGTCAAAGGTAGTCCACTACACAGGGTACCATTTAGGACGTCGCCTTTAACTCAGGTGAGTATTAATCCACCACGGTTATGTCTGTTCACCACTGGTTGGCTGGGAAGCCTGTTAGCATTCATCTAATATACACACATTCAAAATGAGACGAACACACACACGCACATACACACACTGAGAGCAGTAACGCAGAAACATCCACTGCCCCTTGTCGCAGAACAGACAAAACAAAACAAGGTGTAGAAAAACAATCAGTTGCCTTCCTTCTGCATCGCTGATCATCAGTCCTCTAGGCCTGTCGCTAGGCAACGGTTGCTAGGCTGACACTACAACCCAGCGTCATGGATACAGGAAACCGGCCCATGTCCATGTGTGTAGCATACGGGTCCATACAAATAGGCTCTAATCCCAACTGGCACCCTGTTCCCTATGAAGTGCACTACTTTAGACCAGAACCAAAATGGTGCCGGAAGAAATGGCAGCAGTTTTATGGGCGTCCAACCAATTTTGCTCTGCTGCTACTCTCTGTTTATCATATATGCATAGTCACTTTAATTATACATTCATGTACATACTACCTCAATTGGGCCGACCAACCAGTGCTCCCGCACATTGGCTAACCGGGCTATCTGCGTTGTGTCCCGCCACCCGCCAACCCCTCTTTTACGCTACTGCTACTCTCTGTTCATCATATATGCATAGTCACTTTAACCATATCTACGTGTACATACTACCTCAATCAGCCTGACTAACCGGTGTCTGTATATAACCTCTCTACTGTATATAGCCTCTCTACTGTATATAGCCTCTCTACTGTATATAGCCTCTCTACTGTATATAGCCTCTCTACTGTATATAGCCTGTATTTTTACTTCTTTACTTACCTATTGTTCACCTAATACCTTTTTTGCACTATTGGTTAGAGCCTGTAAGTAAGCATTTCACTGTAAGGTCTACACCTGTTGTATTTGGCACACTTGACAAATACATTTTGATTTGTTTTGAGCTGTGGGGGAAGTAGTAGCAGTACACTATATAAGGAGAAGGGTTACCATTTGAGGGTACGACCATAGAGGACAGTCAGACAGTTTGTGTGATTGTCTCTGGTTTAGAGGTGACAGTCTAGTGTGCAGAGATGAGGAGAGTCTAGGATTACCATCTGAAATGACATCCTATTGGAGGAGATGAGGAGAGTCTAGGATTACCATCTGAAATGACATCCTATTGGAGGAGATGAGGAGAGTCTAGGATTACCATCTGAAATGACATCCTATTGGAGGAGATGAGGAGAGTCTAGGATTACCATCTGAAATGACACCCTATTGGAGGAGATGAGGAGAGTCTAGGATTACCATCTGAAATGACATCCTATTGGAGGAGATGAGGAGAGTCTAGGATTACCATCTGAAATGACACCCTATTGGAGGAGATGAGGAGAGTCTAGGATTACCATCTGAAATGACACCCTATTGGAGATGAGGAGAGTCTAGGACTACCATCTGAAATGACATCCTATTGGAGGAGATGAGGAGAGTCTAGGACTACCATCTGAAATGACACCCTATTGGAGGAGATGAGGAGAGTCTAGGATTACCATCTGAAATGACACCCTATTGGAGGAGATGAGGAGAGTCTAGGACTACCATCTGAAATAGCAGTCTATTC
The DNA here is from genome assembly GCF_901001165.1 of Salmo trutta. Classification (NCBI taxonomy): domain Eukaryota; kingdom Metazoa; phylum Chordata; class Actinopteri; order Salmoniformes; family Salmonidae; genus Salmo; species Salmo trutta. Next base: position 1,537,089 of record NW_021823412.1, read on the forward strand.
TCTAGTCTAGATAGTACCCTAATTTTGGCCAGACCCTGTTAGGTATTAGGGTACCATTGCAGACGTAGCCCCTAGGAGGGGGGAGGAACAGGGCGCCATTTGGGATGAAGACTAGTTTGAGTGGATGCAGAGAGATTCAGGGGTTTCATGTAGCTGATCCACTGCGGTTAGTTTGGCTGTTCTCTCTACTGATCCACTGCGGTTAGTTTGGCTGTTCTCTCTACTGATCCACTGCGGTTAGTTTGGCTGTTCTCTCTACTGATCCACTGCGGTTAGTTTGGCTGTTCTCTCTACTGATCCACTGCGGTTAGTTTGGCTGTTCTCTCTACTGATCCACTGCGGTTAGTTTGGCTGTTCTCTCTACTGATCCACTGCGGTTAGTTTGGCTGTTCTCTCTACTGATCCACTGCGGTTAGTTTGGCTGTTCTCTCTACTGATCCACTGCGGTTAGTTTGGCTGTTCTCTCTACTGATCCACTGCGGTTAGTTTGGCTGTTCTCTCTACTGATCCACTGCTGTTAGTTTGGCTGTTCTCTCTACTGATCCACTGCTGTTAGTTTGGCTGTTCTCTCTACTGATCCACTGCGGTTAGTTTGGCTGTTCTCTCTACTGATCCACTGCGGTTAGTTTGGCTGTTCTCTCTACTGATCCACTGCGGTTAGTTTGGCTGTTCTCTCTACTGATCCACTGCTGTTAGTTTGGCTGTTCTCTCTACTGATACTATGACCAGTCAAAGGCAGATGATGCTGCAAGTTCCACAACTGTTCTACCAATGTTCCATTTTTATTTAACCTTTATTTAACTAGGCAAGTCATTTAATAAGAACAAATTATTATTTACAATGACGGCCTACCCCGGCCAAACCCGGACGACGCTGGGCCAATTGTGCGCCGCCCTATGGGACTCCCAATCACGGCCAGATGTGATGCAGCCTGAATTTGAACCAGGTACTGCAGTGACGCCTCTTGCACTGAAATGCAGTGTCTTAGACGGCTGCGCCACTCGGGAGCCCAATGACGTTCTGTTGGGAGTCCCATAGCTGTTCTAATGATGTTCTGTCAGTCCCATAGCTGTTCTAATGATGTTCTGTCAGTTCCACAGCTGTTCTAATGATGTTCTGTCAGTTCCACAGCTGTTCTAATGATGTTCTGTCAGTTCCACAGCTGTTCTAATGATGCTCTGTCAGATCCATAGCTGTTCCGTTGCTAATCCATTGAAGTTCTGTCAATGTTCTATATTAGTTCCATTGAAGTTCTGTAGAAGTTCCGTAGCTAATCCATTGATTGTTACCTCAGCGGTTCCATAGAGGTTCTAGAACAGCGTATAATATAAACTGTTCCAACAGCACAGAGTGTCTCATAGTTCAGGTTGGGGTACAATATACGGGGGTATAAATCTGAGTAAAGATTGTGCCTCGTGTACAGGGAAGGGCTGTGAAGAGGAGGTTCATCTTTGCAGGTCCAAAATTAGGAGTCCACTTTCTCCAGTTCCACAGTTCTATGGTACCGTTACACCCTTTCTGAGCTGGGTCTCCCATGATGACCCACAGACCGATGACAGTCAACGTGGCCACCCCAGAGGGTCAAAAGGTCACGGCTCCTCCAACAGATCAGGGGTCAAAGGTTGATATCAGAGAAGGGGGGGGCTTTAGGGTGTAAACAGGTGTTTTCTGGGTATATAGAGGGGCTAGATAGAGAAGTTAGATAATGTCCAGTAAACACTAAATGGTGGTGTAGTTTTAGGGGGATGGGCCTGGTTAGGGGAGGAAAGAGGAGGCCATTTTGGAGAGGTGACTGGGCCGAGTGAAGAGAGGCACCATGGGAGGATGTGTGTGGGGCCGCGGAGAGCTAGTCCGGTCTGAAGATGGGGATCTTGGGTAGGAACTCTATCAGGATTACCTGAGGGGGGAAGAGAGAGAGGTTATTCAAAGTGTGTGTGTGTGTGTGTGTGTGCGTTACTCAAGTACTCCATCATGTGTGTGTGTGTGTTCTCACATATTCCATCATGTTGTTGGTTTCACACTTCCTCTTGCTCAGCCTCCAATGCAAACATAGCTGAGAGAGAGAGAGAGAGAGAGAGAGAGAGAAAAAGAGAGATCAGTCAAACTTAACTACCTCTCCCAGCCCTCCTCCAACCCCTACACACCTTGTGGTACAGTCTGCTGTTCTCCCAATCCAACAGCTTCTCCATGGATCTCTGTGTCTGAGGAGGAGAAAGACAGGTAACCTTGAGTATAGTACGCAGAGGGATGGTCTGTGTGTGTGTGTGTGTGTGTGTGTGTGTGTGTGTGTGTGTGTGTGTGTGTGTGTGTATCTCAGTGTGTGTGTGTGTGTCTCCCACCCTCTTGCTCAGACAGATGACGGGCCAGAGACTGAAGCCCAGTGTACAGCAGCAACAGAGACAGCCACACAGCAGCCAACGCACATTCACTGGCAGCGTCTTCTTCAGACAGCCGTTAACACGGTTTATACTGGCCTTGAACTCCTCTGGCGCCACCTAGGAACACAGAGGACAGACAAAGGAAATACTCAAATCAGGTCATATTCATGAAACAAGTAGGGAGAGTGAGCTTGTCCGAGGATGGAATCAAACACACAAGATTCTGCTGGGGAGACCTGCACACTTTCAACGTCTCCAGGAAAGCTAGTTAGCTGTCCTGGCAGAGTCAATATTACTTGCTAATAAACATGATTATTACAATGAATTCAGGTGGATCTTTATATTTTAAAGCGGCAAATACAATACTACAAAGTTACAATATTGTAAAAGTGCCGTTTGCAAGGTATTCTCTCAGTCTGTAGCTAGCTGGAAATGCAGGGTTGCCAGGTATGATAGTTGTTCCCAACAAATGTACCTCAACGCTATCCCAACACAAATAATATATACAATCATGATTGATGCACACCTGGCAACCGCCCTGACCACCTGCACTCGTTAAAACTCTGAGGGACACACGTCGAAAATGGCAGATTTACAGGAAATGTATGTACTTTCCGTCGACTCACCTTCCCTGTAAGTGCCGATGGGAACTCTGACTCAAACTTGTTACTGAGTCCAAACCTTCGGGGACAAGAACATGGTAAGTAAATGCATTATTTCATGCACACAACACTAGATAGATCGTCACTCAAGGGATATGAGGCTATTTAACTGTTTGACTAGACCACATATGGAAAGTATATTTAGTTAACCAGGTAACGTTAGTCACGGTGTGTATAGTCATTTTATGGCTAGTTAATAGCTACGTTGACATGCTAATAGGCTAGCTTCTTGGCCCTGTTATCGTAAATACACCGACCTGATTACGTTAGCTAGCTTTCCGCTAACAAGCTAGTTAATGCCGTAGTGTAACTTTCGTTATCTAGTTAGCGTTATTTTATGACAACCGGCCACCTACGGGTGCTCGGGTCTTTCCCCCCAACCCCCCCTTGAGCCCTGCCGGTTTCTTACACAGTGACGTGGCCAGATCCTCGGACGACCACCGGGTCTGGAGCGTACTTTAGCAGCTGTTCCTCCGCGGCCCTCTCCTCGTCCTCCTCCTCGTCCTCTTCCTCCTCCTCGTAGATCTCGTCGAAGTCCTCCATCATCGCACGACTCGGCCTCGCGCTTCCCCGGTGAGGCGCCGGGAGAGACACGGTGCCGTCGTTGGGGAGTGGATCCTTCCCTGGTTGAAAACGATTTAAAAACGTCAGACAACAACCAAACAACAACAAACAATAAAAAAAACTCCGACAACGACGAAGGCTCGCTAGCTAGCTCTGGTTGTGGTCTCCAAAACAGAATATCAACATCCGCCGCAGTGCCTGACGAAACCGGAAGGGGAGAGACGTTCTTTCGTCACCGATTCAGGAATTCCACAGAAAGTATTCTGTATTCAAATTGGCATTATATTCTACTTATAAATATCTCAACATATTTATCCGACAGTAACTAGCTATCGTATGTTCTTGCTTAAACTATGTAGCTATTTGTAATTTATTTCTGGTTGCGGTAAAGAACAGACATGTGATTCAGTTGAGATTATTTGGCCAACTTGTACCGTGATCACACATGAGCTAAACCTCTTCCTTCTGTCCAAACCACTAAAGCTGTATTATATGAAACAACCGTATATATAGGAAAGCAATCGTTTCCATTAGTTGTACCTACTGAGCTAATGTGGCTTTTATGGTTTCCTGAGTGGCGCAGCGATCTAATGCATTGCAGTGCTAGTGGCGTCTCTACAGACCCTGGTTCGTTCCCAGGCTGTTTCACAACCGGCCGTGATCGGGAGTCCCATAGGGCGAAGCACAATTGGGCCAGCATCGTCCGGGGTAGGAGAGGGTTTGTCCAGGGTGGTAGGCCGTAATTGTAAATAAGAATTTATTCTTAACTGACTTACCTAGTTAAAAAATATATATATGCATATTTTTGGTGCCATTTGAAAGTAAACAATTTGAAGTTTGTGGAAATGTGAAATGAATGTAGGATAATATAACACGTTAGATCTGGTAAAAGATAATACAAAGAAAAAAACATGTTTTCTATTTTTTATTTTTTTCATCATCTTTAAAATCCAAGAGAAAGGCCATACAGTCAGACAGTGTAGTTGTAATTTAGAGTTTGGCCACCAGACAGCAGCAGTGTGTGTGCAAAGTTTCAGACTGATCCAGTGAAGCATTTCATTTTCTACACAATATTTTGTATCAGGTCTGCCAGGAGTTTGCTCAAATGTGCCGAATTGGCCAATTGATACATTTTCAAGTACATAACTATAGGGAACATACAAAAATGCTATGGTAATAATTTTTTTTTTAAGTTTACACACCCCCATGGATAATTAGCTTCCCTACAGAAAAAACACTAACCTTCACACATCTAGATGGCCGAGCGGGGTGGTTGTGGGGCCAGAGACAGCAGGGGTTCAAACTGTAGAACCCAGTTCCTATATTTGAATATAAAAATTCATTTTATCAAACAAAACCATGCTACATTTTATCTCTGGAACCCTCATGATGACAAATCAGAGCAAGACTACTGAATGTAAGTACATTATTTACCTTCAGAGGTGAATGTATCAAACCAGTGTCTGTGATAAGTGTTTTGTGTTTAGCTACTGTAAATTGGACACTGTAGGTGGATTAACTAGAATTGAAGCTTTCTGCCTATATAAGACATGTCAATGTCCTGGAAAGTTGGCTGTTACTTACGTCATTCTAGTCACATTAGGGCCAGTTTAGGGACACTGATCCCATAGAGGTTAAATAAAAATGTGCAGTTAAAAACGACACATTTCAATCCATACTGTTTATTGGTTTATTGACCCTAGGTCGGCAGTTTGCAGCCATATAGATAGAGGACTTATCTTGTGCCATTATTGCTTCTGTGGCAGCACTATTGAGGCCATCTCATTTTTGTTTGTAGATTTTCTTCACGATTGGCTGATCCATCCTGATGACGCGGTTGGACATGACTCCTACAGGGTCACCAGGTGTCAGTTGATAATATTCCTACAAAATAATCTGCTTTTTATAGACAAGTATTCTTAGCGTGGTTAATATATACAAAAAAATTCCCCTCATAGGTATTTCATTTGGAACAATACAGATATTTCATATAGAAACAAGTCTTTCTTTTTTAAGAACTGGTTCAATAATCACATCCTGCTGATGAGTCAGCTTTTTAATGCAGCAGGATTGTTACTCAGTTATGAGGAATTTTTATTTTGTTACAATATCCTTTACACACCTAGAGAATTCGTCATAGTCTTTGATGCTATTCCATCTGGAACTCTCATGTTGTTTAGAGGTGTAACCAGATTTCACCTTCTTGACCTACCCCCAATTAATCCAGTTGACTCTCCAATAGGAAAAATGTGTTTCTCCTTGCTCCCTCAGAACGGGATATTTTGAATCCATTCCTTATGTCACAACTTACTGGAATACATTCGTCAATAATGTCTGTTGGGGAAAAAAAGTCTGGTTATTACCACACATACCTGCTTGTTAACAAGGTGAAAGAGGTCTCTTTCAGAATGATCCATCAGTATGACCCTGTGAATCACTACCCGCAGAAACGAAAAAAAAGACATTAACATGAACCGTGTTTTTGTGTTGAGCATCCAGAAACAGTTATTATTGCATTGTCTACATGTAAAGAAATGGCAACATTAGTTTTTGATTACTTTTGGGGGGGGGGGGTTTAATGGGAGAATGTGCTGCTCGGTATCCTTAACTATAATAAGGAAAAACTATTTTACCTCAAATCTAATTGTGCTAATGGCAAAATATCATAAAATTCACTAATAACAAACCACACATCCATATTTTCTAGAAGGAATTCGAGCAGTACATTAAGGCCATTCTACATTCTGATAAGAAATCTGTTAAAACAATCAATGTGTATCTTTTAAGGTGTTTGTATAATTTGTTGTACCCCCCCAGCACATGTTATCATTGTGTTTGTATGTGTAATTTGTTGTACCCCCCCAGCACATGTTATCATTGTGTTTGTATAATGTGTAATTTGTTGTACCCCCCCAGCACATGTTATCATTGTGTTTGTATAATGTGTAATTTGTTGTACCCCCCCAGCACATGTTATCATTGTCTGTTTGTATACTGATTTTTCTGCAATAAAAAACAGGTGTTTGAGGTGGAAAGGCCATTTGGTCACTAGAGGCCTCTATCATTCTCTAATTGACAGACACACAAAGACAACGTTATTCAATTTCAAAACCAATTGGGTTTATTGACATGTTTTTTTCAAAAGACAGAATCAGACAGACAATGGGAGAATCTCAATTACATTTCCTTGAATCCTCGCGGGGGGGGGGGGGGGTAATTTTTTTAATATATTTGAGTAATTATCGAGAGCAACTTACAGGAGCAATTAGGGTTAAATGCCTTGCTCAAGGGCACATCGACAGATTTTTCACCTAGTCGGTTCAGGGATTTGAACCAGCGACCTTTCGGTTACTGGCCCAATGCTCTTAACCACTAGGCTACCTGCCTACCCCTCTGACCTTCTCATCCAATGGGTTTTGAGAAGACGAGGAGAGAGGACGCAAGGCATCAAGGAAATGCAATAGAGATTATCCCATACATTCATAAATTGAGACGTAAATAATAGCAAAGCAACCACCGGGGTTTGTGGGTATTGTAGTCCAATCAGCACTGTCAGTGATAACAGATGGAGAGACTCACTCCTCCAAGCTGTCTCCGTAGACATTCTTCTTCCCTGCTAAAAGAGAGGAGAGGATGAAGGGATGATAAACACCATTATTATTTCTGTAACATTACACCCTAATGAACACGACCCTATTGGCTTGATTATCAGCTGTTGTCAGACAAGTGGGTCTGATCTTCTCTTTCTCAGTAATGTGCAGCCAATCAGACTTCCCTTCCTCAGTAACGTGCAGCCAATCAGACTTCTCTTCCTCAGTAACGTGCAGCCAATCAGACTTCTCTTCCTCAGTAACGTGCAGCCAATTCATACTAGATGAAAAGCCTGAATGAGTATGACATACTGGCATTTAAAATATTATAATTATAAACTGGGTGGTTCAAGCCCTGAATTCTGATTGGCTGACAGCCGTGGTATATCAGACCGCATACCACTTGTATTTATTTTTAATTCTCTAACTACGTTGGTAACTAGTCTATAATAGCAATTAGGCACCTCAGGGTTTTGTGGTATATAGCCAATATACCCCGGCTAAGGGCTGTATCTAGGCACTCCACGATGCATCGTGCCTAAGAACAGCCCTTAAATGTGGTATATTGGCCATATACCACACCCCCTCTGGCCTTATTGCTTAATTATAATACACATACTAGGAAACATTCTATTCTCACACATAAGACAAGGATCAGAACAAATGGCACACAGAAGCCTATAGGCTCTGGTCTAAAGTAGTGCACTATATAGGGAATAGGGTGCCATAGGGCTCTGGTCTAAAGTAGTGCACTCTATAGGGAATAGGGTGCCATTTGGGACACATCCACTGACTCACCGTCCTTCTTGGGGGCAGTTCTCCCTGGCCGGTCAGACTCTGGTTTGAGCAGCGTCTCAGCCTTCTGGGTAAGCGTGACCTCATAGGTTTCTCGGTTCTTGTTCCTTAGGTCCTCGTACATGATGGGCTTCCTCCTGGGCTCCTCGTCATCCAGGAACGACTGGGCTGGAGGGGGCAGAGGTTAAAGGGTAAAGGTTAGAAGTCCTCGTACATGATTGGCTTCCTCCTGGGCTCCTCGTCATATTGGAACAACTGGGCTTCAGGGGTCAGAGGTGACGGGTCAGGAAAAAGAACACAAGCACTTTTTACTTGACAAATTCAGGTAGGCCCATCCCAGTTTGCACAATTGTATTTTATGGATGGCAATCTGAATGCACAGAGATACCGTGACGAGATCCTGAGGCCCGTTGTCGTGCCATTCATCCACCGCCATCACCTCATGTTTCAGCATGATAAAGAACTGCCCCATGGCACAAAGATCTGTAAACAATTCTTGGAAGCTGAACATGTCCCAGTTCCATGACCTGCGTACACCATACATTGAGCATGTTTAGAATGCTCTGGAAAGACCGTGTACGACAGTCGTGTGTTGCAGTTCCCGCCAATTTCCAGCAACTTTGCACAGCCATTGAAGAGGCAAATGGTGGTCACACCAGAGTGGTTTTCTGATATAAGGTATCTGTATTCCCAGTCATGTGAAATCCATAGATTAGGGCCAAATGAATTTATATCAACTGACTGATTTCCTTACAGGAACTGTAACTCAGAAATTGTTGCATGTTGCTTTTTTAAAATATTTTTGTTCAGTGTAGATAGATATCTACTTGGAAATAACTTGTTTTAACATGGACATTGTCATTGAGGACTTCCACCATTCTAAAGAGGTCAACTGAGTGGGACTTCCTATGAGTTAGTTAAAGGAAAGATAACACCATTCCATCCAGGTCATCAGGAGGGATCAGCCAATGAATTATCTACTTGTGAATAAACATTCCATAACTCCAGGGGGCAGTAAATCACCAACCTTGACTTTATACCTGTTCAGACAACATCCTCCTGGGGGCAGTAAATCACCAACCTTGTCTTTATACCTGTTCAGACAACATCCTCCTGGGGGCAGTAAATCACCAACCTTGTCTTTATACCTGTTCAAACAACATCCCCCAGGGGGCAGTAAATCACCAACCTTGACTTTATACCTGTTCAAACAACATCCTCCAGGGGGCAGTAAATCACCAACCTTGACTTTATACCTGTTCAGACAACACCCTCCAGGGGGCAGTAAATCACCAACCTTGACTTTGAAGAAAGATGGACTACTTCAATCTGGAGATGACCTTTAATGGTCCTGCTCGTGCCCTCAGACGCCACAATGGGACAGATACAAATGATGTCATCTATCTAAGTCTATCGTGCAGCTCTAGGATCAGCTTCTCCGTCCCCCCCAATGGTAACTTTAACCACTAGTGGGGGGGGGAGAGAATGCAACTGACCTGAGATCAGTGTCTAGGGGCAACTTAACCCTGCACCCTTCCGCTCGGTTCCTAGTGAAAACGACCCTGGGCTGCAGGGGACAGACATCCAAGAAATACAGGTTAGAGGTCAGAGGTTGGGCTGCAGGAGAGGTGGAGGGGGGGGGGGGGGTCAGACTGAGGTTAAATCAGGCAGTTAACTAGGAGGATACCGTTGGAGGGTTGTCATGGTTAACGCTGTAGTTAGGTTACTACTTGCTGTCACGGTTACCTGGCATGTTGTAGTCGATGTCTGCAGCGGTGCGGCTGGTCTGTGCTGCGGTGGGGGCGTCACTGTATCCATAGTCTCTGGCGTGGGGTGGGACCTGACACACAGAATCAAACGGGAACACAGAACACATGGTGTTGGAATGAATGGAGATCAGGTGGACACGGACTGATATGCAAACTGAGCCAGTGACTGCCTTGGATGCAGTTGTGGCAGACTGCAGTGTTGTTGTAGAAGCTCATCCTACAACCAGGACAACACTCCTCGGTATCACACGGATGCAGCTGCTACAACACTAGACTGGCCTGAGGCTGCTCTGGACTGACCACTCTGTCTCCCAGCTACTACAACACTAGTACTGACCACTCTGTCCCCCAGCTACTACAACACTAGACTGGCCTGAGGCTGCTCTGGACTGTACTGACCACTCGGTCTCCCAGCTACTACAACACTAGACTGGCCTGAGGCTGCTCTGGACTGTACTGTCCACTCTGTCTCCCAGCTACTACAACACTAGACTGGCCTGAGGCTGCTCTGGACTGACCACTCTGTCTCCCAGCTACTACAACACTAGTACTGACCACTCTGTCTCCCAGCTACTACAACACTAGACTGGCCTGAGGCTGCTCTGGACTGTACTGACCACTCGGTCTCCCAGCTACTACAACACTAGACTGGCCTGAGGCTGCTCTGGACTGACCACTCTGTCTCCCAGCTACTACAACACTAGTACTGACCACTCTGTCTCCCAGCTACTACAACACTAGACTGGCCTGAGGCTGCTCTGGACTGTACTGTCCACTCTGTCTCCCAGCTACTACAACAATCTAGCACTCTGCAAACCATGACCCATTTGTATTCTACATGAGTCAAATGTAATGCCCATGTTGTGAATGGTTGCTGTTCATACAAGGATTTGTACATTGCTAGACATGACCTCCTTGTTGACCTGATAGCCAGCGAGGTCGGACCGGTAGTCTCACCAACGGCACACATTTTGATTTAACTAGGCAAGTCAGTTAAGAACAAATTCTTATTTACAATGACAGCTTAGGAACAGTGGGTTAACTGCCTTGTTCAGGGGCAGAACGACAGAGATTTTTACCTTGTCAGCTTGGGGATTCAATCTAGCAACCTTTCGGTTACTGACCCAACACTCTAACCACTAGGCTAGCTGCCGCCCCACATCCATTAACAGTCTTGTGTAATAGGAAGCTGGTTTGATGATGATGTCTTTTCCTGTGTGTCAAATACACCATATTTTGTTGTTGTGTGGAGAGGCCAGGAGGGCCAGAGAGAACAGGAGGGCCAGGGAGAACAGGGGGGCCAGGGAGAACAGGGGGGCCAGGGAGAACAGGGGGGCCAGGGAGAACAGGGGGGCCAGGGAGAACAGGGGGGCCAGGGAGAACAGGGAGGCCAGGGAGAACAGGGGGGCCAGGGAGAACAGGGAGAACAGGGGGGCCAGAGAGAACAGGGGGGCCAGAGAGAACAGGGGGGCCAGGGAGAACAGGGGGGCCAGAGAGAACAGGGAGGCCAGGGAGAACAGGGGGGCCAGGGAGAACAGGGGGGCCAGGGAGAACAGGGGGGCCAGAGAGAACAGGGGGGCCAGGGAGAACAGGGAGGCCAGGGAGAACAGGGGGGCCAGGGAGAACAGGAGGGCCAGGGAGAACAGGGGGGCCAGAGAGAACAGGAGGGCCAGGGAGAACAGGGGGGCCAGAGAGAACAGGAGGGCCAGGGAGAACAGGGGGGCCAGAGAGAACAGGGGGGCCAGGGAGAACAGGGGGGCCAGAGAGAACAGGAGGGCCAGGGAGAACAGGGGGGCCAGAGAGAACAGGGGGGCCAGAGAGAACAGGGGGGCCAGGGAGAACAGGGGGGCCAGGGAGAACAGGGGGGCCAGGGAGAACAGGGGGGCCAGGGAGAACAGGGGGGCCAGGGAGAACAGGGGGGCCAGGGAGAACAGGGGGGCCAGGGAGAACAGGGGGGCCAGGGAGAACAGGGGGGCCAGGGAGAACAGGGGGGCCAGGGAGAACAGGGGGGCCAGAGAGAACAGGGGGGCCAGGGAGAACAGGGGGGCCAGGGAGAACAGGGGGGCCAGGGAGAACAGGGGGGCCAGGGAGAACAGGGGGGCCAGGGAGAACAGGGAGGCCAGGGAGAACAGGGGGGCCAGGGAGAACAGGGAGAACAGGGGGGCCAGAGAGAACAGGGAGGCCAGGGAGAACAGGGAGAACAGGGGGGCCAGAGAGAACAGGGGGGCCAGGGAGAACAGGGAGGCCAGGGAGAACAGGGGGGCCAGGGAGAACAGGGGGGCCAGGGAGAACAGGGGGGCCAGGGAGAACAGGGGGGCCAGGGAGAACAGGGGGGCCAGAGAGAACAGGGAGGCCAGAGAGAACAGGGGGGCCAGGGAGAACAGGGGGGCCAGGGAGAACAGGGGGGCCAGAGAGGCCAGGGAGGCCAGGGAGAACAGGGGGGCCAGGGAGAACAGGGGGGCCAGGGAGAACAGGGGGGCCAGAGAGAACAGGGGGGCCAGGGAGAACAGGGGGGCCAGGGAGAACAGGGGGGCCAGGGAGAACAGGGGGGCCAGGGAGAACAGGGGGCCAGAGAGAACAGGGAGGCCAGGGCGAGGTGACGATAACCTTGGCAGACCAGTTGGCTAGGTACCGCTCTGTTTCAGCTGTCGTGGGCAGCCTAGCTGTTTGGTGAAGGAGACCAGTTGGCTAGGTACCGCTCTGTTTCAGCTGTCGTGAGCAGCCTAGCTGTTTGGAGAAGGAGACCAGTTGGCTAGGTACTGCTCTGTTTCAGCTGTCGTGGGCAGCCTAGCTGTTTGGAGAAGGAGACCAGTTGGCTAGGTACTGCTCTGTTTCAGCTGTCGTGGGCAGCCTGGCTGTTTGGAGAAGGAGACCAGTTGGCTAGGTACTGCTCTGTTTCAGCTGTCGTGGGCAGCCTAGCTGTTTGGAGAAGGAGACCAGTTGGCTAGGTACCGCTCTGTTTCAGCTGTCGTGGGCAGCCTAGCTGTTTGGAGAAGGAGACCAGTTGTCTAGGTACCGCTCTGTTTCAGCTGTCGTGGGCAGCCTAGCTGTTTGGAGGAGACCAGTTGGCTTGGTACTGCTCTGTTTCAGCTGTCGTGGGCAGCCTAGCTGTTTGGAGAAGGAGACCAGTTGGCTAGGTACTGCTCTGTTTCAGCTGTCGTGGGCAGCCTAGCTGTTTGGTGAAGGAGACCAGTTGGCTTGGTACTGCTCTGTTTCAGCTGTCGTGGGCAGCCTGGCTGTTTGGAGAAGGAGACCAGTTGGCTAGGTACTGCTCTGTTTCAGCTGTCGTGGGCAGCCTAGCTGTTTGGAGAAGGAGACCAGTTGGCTAGGTACTGGTCTGTTTCAGCTGTCGTGGGCAGCCTAGCTGTTTGGAGAAGGAGACCAGTTGGCTTGGTACTGCTCTGTTTCAGCTGTCGTGGGCAGCCTAGCTGTTTGGTGAAGGAGACCAGTTGGCTAGGTACTGCTCTGTTTCAGCTGTCGTGGGCAGCCTAGCTGTTTGGTGAAGGAGACCAGTTGGCTAGGTACTGCTCTGTTTCAGCTGTCGTGGGCAGCCTAGCTGTTTGGAGAAGGAGACCAGTTGTCTAGGTACCGCTCTGTTTCAGCTGTCGTGGGCAGCCTGGCTGTTTGGAGAAGGAGACCAGTTGGCTAGGTACTGCTCTGTTTCAGCTGTCGTGGGCAGCCTAGCTGTTTGGTGAAGGAGACCAGTTGGCTAGGTACTGCTCTGTTTCAGCTGTCGTGGGCAGCCTAGCTGTTTGGAGAAGGAGACCAGTTGGCTAGGTACTGCTCTGTTTCAGCTGTCGTGGGCAGCCTAGCTGTTTGGAGAAGGAGACCAGTTGGCTAGGTACTGCTCTGTTTCAGCTGTCGTGGGCAGCCTAGCTGTTTGGTGAAGGAGACCAGTTGGCTAGGTACTGCTCTGTTTCAGCTGTCGTGGGCAGCCTAGCTGTTTGGTGAAGGAGACCAGTTGGCTAGGTACCGCTCTGTTTCAGCTGTCGTGGGCAGCCTAGCTGTTTGGAGAAGGAGACCAGTTGGCTAGGTACTGCTCTGTTTCAGCTGTCGTGGGCAGCCTGGCTGTTTGGAGAAGGAGACCAGTTGGCTAGGTACTGCTCTGTTTCAGCTGTCGTGGGCAGCCTAGCTGTTTGGAGAAGGAGACCAGTTGGCTAGGTACTGGTCTGTTTCAGCTGTCGTGGGCAGCCTGGCTGTTTGGAGAAGGAGACCAGTTGGCTAGGTACTGCTCTGTTTCAGCTGTCGTGGGCAGCCTAGCTGTTTGGAGAAGGAGACCAGTTGGCTTGGTACTGCTCTGTTTCAGCTGTCGTGGGCAGCCTAGCTGTTTGGTGAAGGAGACCAGTTGGCTAGGTACTGCTCTGTTTCAGCTGTCGTGGGCAGCCTAGCTGTTTGGAGAAGGAGACCAGTTGGCTAGGTACTGCTCTGTTTCAGCTGTCGTGGGCAGCCTAGCTGTTTGGAGAAGGAGACCAGTTGGCTAGGTACTGCTCTGTTTCAGCTGTCGTGGGCAGCCTAGCTGTTTGGTGAAGGAGACCAGTTGGCTAGGTACTGCTCTGTTTCAGCTGTCGTGGGCAGCCTGGCTGTTTGGAGAAGGAGACCAGTTGGCTAGGTACTGCTCTGTTTCAGCTGTCGTGGGCAGCCTAGCTGTTTGGAGAAGGAGACCAGTTGGCTAGGTACCGCTCTGTTTCAGCTGTCGTGGGCAGCCTAGCTGTTTGGAGAAGGAGACCAGTTGGCTAGGTACCGCTCTGTTTCAGCTGTCGTGGGCAGCCTAGCTGTTCGGAGAAGGAGACCAGTTGGCTAGGTACCGCTCTGTTTCAGCTGTCGTGGGCAGCCTAGCTGTTTGGAGAAGGAGACCAGTTGGCTAGGTACTGCTCTGTTTCAGCTGTCGTGGGCAGCCTAGCTGTTTGGAGAAGGAGACCAGTTGGCTAGGTACTGCTCTGTTTCAGCTGTCGTGGGCAGCCTAGCTGTTTGGAGAAGGAGACCAGTTGGCTAGGTACTGCTCTGTTTCAGCTGTCGTGAGCAGCCTAGCTGTTTGGAGAAGGAGACCAGTTGGCTAGGTACTGGTCTGTTTCAGCTGTCGTGGGCAGCCTAGCTGTTTGGAGAAGGAGACCAGTTGGCTAGGTACTGCTCTGTTTCAGCTGTCGTGGGCAGCCTAGCTGTTTGGAGAAGGAGACCAGTTGGCTAGGTACTGCTCTGTTTCAGCTGTCGTGGGCAGCCTAGCTGTTTGGAGAAGGAGACCAGTTGGCTAGGTACCGCTCTGTTTCAGCTGTCGTGGGCAGCCTAGCTGTTTGGAGAAGGAGACCAGTTGGCTAGGTACTGGTCTGTTTCAGCTGTCGTGGGCAGCCTGGCTGTTTGGAGAAGGAGACCAGTTGGCTAGGTACTGGTCTGTTTCAGCTGTCGTGGGCAGCCTGGCTGTTTGGTGAAGGAGACCAGTTGGCTAGGTACTGCTCTGTTTCAGCTGTCGTGGGCAGCCTAGCTGTTTGGAGAAGGAGACCAGTTGGCTAGGTACTGCTCTGTTTCAGCTGTCGTGGGCAGCCTAGCTGTTTGGAGAAGGAGACCAGTTGGCTAGGTACTGGTCTGTTTCAGCTGTCGTGGGCAGCCTAGCTGTTTGGAGAAGGGGACCAGTTGGCTAGGTACTGCTCTGTTTCAGCTGTCGTGGGCAGCCTAGCTGTTTGGAGAAGGAGACCAGTTGGCTAGGTACTGGTCTGTTTCAGCTGTCGTGGGCAGCCTAGCTGTTTGGAGAAGGAGACCAGTTGGCTAGGTACTGCTCTGTTTCAGCTGTCGTGGGCAGCCTAGCTGTTTGGAGAAGGAGACCAGTTGGCTAGGTACTGGTCTGTTTCAGCTGTCGTGGGCAGCCTAGCTGTTTGGAGAAGGAGACCAGTTGGCTAGGTACTGGTCTGTTTCAGCTGTCGTGGGCAGCCTAGCTGTTTGGAGAAGGAGACCAGTTGGCTAGGTACTGCTCTGTTTCAGCTGTCGTGGGCAGCCTAGCTGTTTGGAGAAGGAGACCAGTTGGCTAGGTACTGGTCTGTTTCAGCTGTCGTGGGCAGCCTAGCTGTTTGGAGAAGGAGACCAGTTGGCTAGGTACTGGTCTGTTTCAGCTGTCGTGGGCAGCCTAGCTGTTTGGAGAAGGAGACCAGTTGGCTAGGTACTGCTCTGTTTCAGCTGTCGTGGGCAGCCTAGCTGTTTGGAGAAGGAGACCAGTTGGCTAGGTACTGCTCTGTTTCAGCTGTCGTGGGCAGCCTAGCTGTTTGGAGAAGGAGACCAGTTGGCTAGGTACTGCTCTGTTTCAGCTGTCGTGGGCAGCCTGGCTGTTTGGAGAAGGAGACCAGTTGGCTAGGTACTGCTCTGTTTCAGCTGTCGTGGGCAGCCTAGCTGTTTGGAGAAGGAGACCAGTTGGCTAGGTACTGGTCTGTTTCAGCTGTCGTGGGCAGCCTAGCTGTTTGGAGAAGGAGACCAGTTGGCTAGGTACTGGTCTGTTTCAGCTGTCGTGGGCAGCCTAGCTGTTTGGAGAAGGAGACCAGTTGGCTAGGTACTGCTCTGTTTCAGCTGTCGTGGGCAGCCTAGCTGTTTGGAGAAGGAGACCAGTTGGCTAGGTACTGCTCTGTTTCAGCTGTCGTGGGCAGCCTAGCTGTTTGGAGAAGGAGACCAGTTGGCTAGGTACTGCTCTGTTTCAGCTGTCGTGGGCAGCCTAGCTGTTTGGAGAAGGAGACCAGTTGTCTAGGTACCGCTCTGTTTCAGCTGTCGTGGGCAGCCTAGCTGTTTGGAGAAGGAGACCAGTTGGCTAGGTACTGCTCTGTTTCAGCTGTCGTGGGCAGCCTAGCTGTTTGGAGAAGGAGACCAGTTGGCTAGGTACCGCTCTGTTTCAGCTGTCGTGGGCAGCCTGGCTGTTTGGAGAAGGAGACCAGTTGGCTAGGTACTGCTCTGTTTCAGCTGTCGTGGGCAGCCTGGCTGATTGGAGAAGGAGGTGCTTCCTGTACTATTGGTTGCCATGCATACAGGGACCTTTGAAATGTTTGGTTCCATTTTCTATGTACATTTGATGGGTGGATTCAAAGAAAGTATTTAAACGTGTGTTTGTACCTGGCTCTGGGGGTCAGAGGCCTGGAACATGGGGTCAAAGGTCACCTGGTCGGGGTCACTCATCTCTGACTGGGGGCCCTGAGACGACCTGAGAAAGAAGAAGAAGAAGGTGAGTGAATGTATGTACGTACGTACGTACGTACGTACGTACGTACGTATGTATGTATGTATGTATGTATGTATGTATGTGTTACTGACTGTGCGTTGGGTCTGGTCCTCTGTCTCAGCGCTTCTCCTAGAGGGGAGTGCTCCAGCCTCTTGAACTTCTCCTGACAATGCTTCATGTACGATATCTTCCCTGCCAGGTAGCCACACAGCCCCGCAACTGGACACACATCTGTATTACATTCTCATAATAACAATGCGCACACACTTTATACACAAACACACACTTTATACACAAACATCTGGGTTCAGTGAACTCACAGGCCACTTTAGGGAGAGATCCAAACTTGGATGACGACGTCAGAGCTCCTAAAACACAGGAAGGAACACAGAAGAGTCAGTCTTGATGTCACTAGTCCAATTCATGGTAGAAAAGGCAAGTGTCGACCAGGTGGGTTGCAGACACTCAAATGTATAGGTGTGATACATCTGCAGCCCTCTGCAGCAAACACCTTCATCTATTTGGCTGCTTTCTATGAAGTTTCATCTTGGACGGCACTTGTCATTAAGGTATCTCTAACTGGAAGCTACTATTCTATATCAGAGTATTGAGATGCTCCCTTGGATGCGCTCCTAGATCATACATGTACACTAAGATATAGTGATGATGGAAATGGGAGGTGGGCCTACCTCTATGGATGAGGCCTTGAGTGACAAGCATGCTGACCACTGAGAAGGGCACGGCTGTAGGAAGGGAGGGGAGAAACAAGGTTAGAATCACATGCGCACCAATACCTGTACATAGAATGAATGATATATTGAGCATGAACCTGACTCCTGTAAAATACAGACTTCTGTAAAATACAGACTTCTGTCAAATCTATTGCTATTTTGTTAGTCTGTGTTACCCATGGTAACTTACATCTGTACCAGAAACTCTCCTGGTTGCATTCTCTGAAGACTCTCCTCTCATCTTCTGTGGGGATGTAATCCATTCCTACAGGACTCTATACACACACACACTCACACACACACACACACACACACACACACACACAGGTTAGCTGTCCCAAAAACTAACCTCCATTGATTTTATCAATACATATCAATTGAAGTAACCGGTTTGTGGGTTTTTTTGTCAAGAATTCGAGTGCATAGAAAACGTTAACTAGCTAGCCTACAGCAAGCATGCTAACTGACTGCAAGTGACAGGTGAGGCTAGCTAGGGTACAGTAGCTTAGTTAGTTACTGTAGCAGCTTACTGTTATGTGTTTACCTGTGCTTCGCCCTGTCGCTCTTCAGTGAATCCCGTAGACATTGGTGTCATATTGTAAAACTATGTCGGTCAACTTTGTCTTTCAGAGCACGTATAGCAACAACGTGCACAGACACACTCCCCGTATTGATTTCGTAAATAGCGGGTACAAATTCATAGCATGTATAGCAAAAACGTGCACAGACACACTCCCCGTATTGATTTCGAAAATATTTGGTTACAATGTCATTGCATGGAGCGAAGCTGACCCGGAAGTAGTAGTAGCCATGGAACGGGAAGTTTGACGAGGACTTTTAATTTTGAATGTTTTCCTTAGCAGTAAAATCGCATTCACAGAGGAACAACATTATATGAGGAAATGTATTCCAGCTCTTTAAAAAAAAACATCTAAATCCATTTATTGAATTATTAACCCCAAGGGGTGTGGTATATGGCCAATATACCACGGCTAATGGCTGTTCTTATGCACGACACAACATGCGAGGTCAATTTTCCTGGCATGTTTTTGGTCTGCCTGTTGCTATGATACAAACCACACGACGAGGACGTTTGCTATCAATGTGCATAATATCTCACAAGCGGTAAAGGCTTGGGAACAAAGATGAAACGCTAATGCGTATTCTGACTGAGTCATAGCAAATTTAGCTGCACACACACACACACACACACACCTCAGTGCGCTGCTCCGAATCTGCAGTTTTTTTTGCAGTGAGAATGTGAAGTGAGGTATTTTGCAAAAATGTATTTAGGCATATTAAAACACTTCAGTTTATCCCCGATCACGAGTATCATCCTGTCAATTTACAATTACACGTCACTGTACATAGATTACATGTCACTGTAAATATATCTTTCTATTTTTATTTTCTATTGTGTTATTGACTGTACGTTTGACTGTACATTTGATACTGCCATCCCAAATTGTTTATGAAAATGTATAACACTCCAAAATATACCGTAACCATAAAGATCTTTATTTATTAAATGCATTTAAGTTATTATGTCTCCTTGTTCTCAACTGGCCTACCTGGTTAAATAAAGGTGAAATAAAATATAAACAACACCCCTAATAGCTACTACTATGTCTTGTTGTTGATGAAGTAGTAGGCGACTGTTTCTCCTCCATATCTGGGGTCGTATGTGATGAAACTATTCCTACAATGTCTGGAACGCTACAAAACACCAGAAATAGTTGGTGTCTTTCGGTTGGCTGTGGGAGCACGAATGTGATTTCAGCATTTTGGTACATCGCCTACTTGTGTGTAATCAGACGGATATTTAGATAAACAGTTCAATGTATATAGAATGTCTACCGTGTTGCATGATGGGAAAATAGTCAGACAGCGATATAATATAATAAAACAAAGTGCATCGCTTTTCCACCGCTTTGTCCGCAACTGTATTAGTAAACGTTATTAGACCCTGGTCGATATGATGTGGTATTGTCAGTAGTAGAAGTGGTAACCGTTAGTCAAACACCTTTGTCCTGGAATGAGTTCCCCTCTACCAATGTGTACAACTCATACTTACCTGGCAAGGGAGACACCGTGATCAAGAAGGCGGTTCACCCAGGGCGAGGCTCAGCCATTGCACTCCGGCTGTGCTGACCCCTGCGAATTTCCCAAATGTGGAAATCTCGATTGCATAATTTCTGGTAGTGGGGGACTGCGTTCGCGCTCTCCCCTGATTTATTTGTGAAAAATAAACACATTTAATATTATTTTCATTGTCTGATGGTCAAGTTGGAGTGTTTCTGCAGTCACTAGCTGCAGCGATCCGAAAAGAGCAGCGATCTGGGTTCTTTGGGGACCTTTAAAACCTCATGGTGACAGGGGGCAGTATTCGGAAATTCAGATGAATAACGTGCCTAAATTAAACTGCCTGCTACTCGGGCCCAGAAGGTACATATGCATATCATTAGTAGATTTTGATAGAAAACACTCTGAAGTTTCTAAAACTGTTTGAATGATGTCTGTGAGTGTAACAGAACTCATATGGCAGGCAAAAACCTGAGAAAAAAATCCAACCAGGAAGTGGTATGTAGTTTTTCAAGTGATTCCCTATCCAGTATACAGTGTCTGTGGGGTCATGCTAAGGCTTCCACTTGCTAAGGCTTCCACTAGATGTCAACAGTCTTTAGAACGTTGTTTCATGCTTTTACTGTGACTGGGGAGAGAATAAGAGGTCCTAGAGTCAGATGACTGAGAGAATGACATGAGTTCAGTGGCGCGAGCTCCCGTGAGAGTTATCTGTGTTCCTTTTCTTTTTTGAAGACAAAGGAATCGTCCGGTTGGAACTTTACTGAAGATTTATGATAAAAACATCCTAAAGATTGATGCTATACATCGTTTGACATGTTTCTACGAACGTAAATATAACTTTTTTAGACTTTTCGTCGTGACATTTTGCGCGCGCTTCCTGCATTTGGAATAGTGGACTAAACGCGTGAACAAAAAGGAGGTATTTGGACATAAATTATGGACTTTATCGAACAAAACAAACATTTATTGTGGAACTAGGATTCCTGGGAGTGCATTCTGATGAAGATCATCAAAGGTAAGTGAATATTTATAATGCTATTTATGATTTTAGTTGACTCCAAAATGGCGGGTGTCTGTATTGCTTGTTGTTGTTGCCTGAGCGCTGTACTCAGATTATTTCAAAGTGTGCTTTCGCTGTAAATTTTTTTTTAAATCTGACACAGCAGTTGCATTAAGGAGAAGTGTATCTATAATTCATTGAATAACAGTTTAATATTTTATCAACGTTTATGATGAGTATTTCTGTAAATTGATGTGCTCATTCACCGGAAGTTTTGGGAGACAAAACATTTCTGAACATTACACGCTAATGTAAAATGGGGTTTTTGGATATAAATATGAACTTTATTGAGCAAAACATACACGTATTGTGTAACATGAAGTCCTATGAGTGCCATCTGATGAAGATCATCAAAGGTTACTGATTCATTTTAGCTGTATTTCTGGTTTTTGTGACGTCACTCCTTGCTTGGAAAATGGCTGTGTGGTTTTTCTTGTCTCAGCGCTGTCCTAACATAATCTAATGTTATGCTTTCGCCGTAAAGCCTTTTTGAAATCGGACAATGTGGTTGGATTAACGAGAAATGTACCTTTTAAAATGGGATATAAAGTTGTATTTTTGAGAAATTTGAATTATGAGATTTTTGTGGTTTTGAATTTGCCGCCCTGCTATTTCACTGGCTGTTGAATAGTGTGTCCCGCGGGTGGGACGCTAGCGTCCCACATTTCCCAGAGAGGTTAACAGAATGTGACTGGCAGAACGGGTGTTGTATGTGGAGGATGAGGGCTGCAGTAGGTATCTCAGATAGGGAGGTGTGAGGCCTAAAAGGGTTTTATAAATAAGCATCAAACAGTGTGAACTAAGGCCTTACAGATACATTTTGTCTTCTGATAGCGGGGTGAACAGGCAGTGGCTCGAGTGGTTGTTGTCCTTGATGATCTTTTTGGCCTTCCTGTGACATCAGGTGCTGTAGGTGTCCTGTAGGGTGGGTAGTTTACCCCCGGCATTGGGTAGACAACACCACCCTCTGAAGAGCCATGCTGTTGCGGGCACTGCAGTTGCCATACCAGGCGGTGATACAGCCCGACATGATGCTTTCGATTGTGCATCTGTAAAAGTTTGAGGGTTTTAGGTGACAAGCCAATTTTCTTTAGCCTCCTGAGTTTGAAGAGGCTCTGTTGCGCCTTCTTCACCACGCTGGTAGCGAAACGAGTAGAGACCACCCCCCAGGCAGTGGCCATGGTAGCCACGGAAGCCCTGGGGTGGTACAGAAGAAAAGAGGCCTCCACCTCAAACGAAGGATCCCCCACAACACCCAAGGTCCCGGCGGCCACGGCCTGACAGTGCTGCTGCGCCTAGGGGAGGGATCTCCTCTGGGCCCCGAAGGACAGGACGGTTATTGATTCAGAAGAGCAGGAAGAGGCGAGCTTGATAAGGACTCACCCTGTTCCTGTACAAAGGACAGAAGACAGCTTTTTAACAGTTACTTTTTAACATGTTTTCATGTCTTAAAAATATTTTACTTTTGTTAACTTCTTATGGGCAGGTGGGACGGTGGCGTCTGTCATGATGTTGCCCTCTGAGTACAGCGAGCACAGTTGACCCCCTCCCCCTCTACCATCCCCCTACTTCTGCACCATCTCCCTCTGTCTCCTACACCCAGGCTGCTGTGGTCAGAAGGCGGTCGTAAATTCCAAAGGGAATGTCCTGCCTCATGGCCCCAGTTTTGAGACAGAGTGGTTTCATAGGGAGACAAAGGAATTCTTCCACCGCACAGGACGGGGGAACCGAACGACATTTATGTTCTGGAGAAGGTATAAAAGATTGGTGAAGAATCCAGCTACGAACTGGTCCGTTTGGTACAATGTTGTGAAACTCATGAGAGACAATACGGCCATATTACCATAATAATGTTTATATGATAGCCTCAGCTATGAGACTTACATCTAAATGGTTGTATAAAATTAATGAATAAGGATAAACCTATTTGGAATATGTTGGGATGCTTGTAAGATATTAGTGAGAGAATTGTATTTTTTACTTAAAGTTTTACCAAGTCACCGGCACGCCCCCAGGGACACAGACAGGACAAGGCGTCATGTGACAGCCTTTTCTACGTTCAGTATATGAACCCCCACCCAGGGTTTCTTTCTTTAGACCAGGCCTCCACTCCATTACGAGTTGGCCAATAGGTTTGACCATGCATCCCTCTACTGAACTTTAACCATACCACGTGGTTAACTTTTTAGACTATCGATACCGACAGAATAATAACAAGTCTTTGATATTAATTACTAGTCTGCAGCTAGGAATTCGGTATCATTGAACGCGAAGACCGACGAAACATGCATTCTATAACGACATGAACAAATGTTGCTTTGAAAGATCCATTCTAACAGAGAAAGAGAGAGAGAGAGAGAGAACTCTCCAACAGAACAGAACTCTCCAACAGAACAGAACTCTCCAACAAAGATCCCGACGACACACTGAGCGTAAATATATATATTGATAGCAATTGTTCCCGAATGAGTGAGCGTTCATGTGCAAAGGACTAGCATTTCAATTGTTAATATTTATCAACTCTGTAGTGTCTTCTCCGCTGCGCGCCCCCCCCCCTTTGTTTAACAAGCCGCCATGCCGGTTTAGCCCACTAGGGACCATTCCTCTACCATTTCTTTGTAAGAATACCTACTGTTTTGTATGCTTTCTGTGAATTACTTAGTTTAGTAAATAAATGATTTTAAGACAATTGATGTATGGATGACTTAGTGAAGACTGGGTTCGTGCAGATAACAACGTTTACGACGTTTGGAATGAGACTGACGCGAGGTAAAAATACATCATTAAATCAGAAGATAATCGATCAGATATTATGATATCTGGAAAGTTATATTAGGAAAATTATCACTTTGTAATCTGAATATTTTCCTTGGTGCCCCGAACTTCTAGTTAATTACAGTTACATGATTAATCAGTTTAATTGCGTAATAATAATTACAGAGAGTTATTTGCTAAACATGTCTTCAGTTTAATGATGCCCAAAGACACGACACGTCCCACCTGGCCAACATCCGGTGAAATTGCAGAGCGCGAAATTCAAAAATACTAAATTCAAATATTTAACATTCTTGAAAATATATGTTATACATCAAAATAAAGTTTATCTTCTTGTTAATCCAGCCGCTGTGTCAGATTTCAAAAAGGCTTTACGGCGAAAGCACACCATGCGATTATCTGAGGACAGTGCCACGCATACAAACACATGAAAATAATTTTTCAACCAGGCAGGTGCGACACAAAAGTCAGAAATAGCGATATAATTAATGCCTTACCTTTGACGATCTTCTTCTGTTGGCACTCCAAAATGTCCCAGAAACATCACAAACGGTCCTTTTTTTCGATAATGTCCTTCTTTATGTCCCAAAAGGTCAATTTATTTGGCGTGTTTGATTCAGAAATACACCGGTTTCAACTCGCCCAACATGCCTACAAAGTATCTAATAAGTTACCTGTAAACTTGGTCCAAACATTTCAAACAACGTTCCTAATCCAACCTCAGGTACCCTAAAACGTAAATAATCGATCAAATTTAAGACAGAATAAACTGTTTCTAATACCGGATAAAAACAACGTGGAACGAGCTCCTGTTCACGCGCACCAAAACAGTAGCGTCCACCTGGAGTGACACTTACAATGAATAGGACTACTTCTTCATTCCTCAAAAGAAAAACGGGGTTCCGTGGCTACCATGGCCACTGCCTGGGAGGTGTGGTCTCTACTCGTTTCGCTACCAGCGTGGTGAAGAAGGCGCAACAGAGCCTCTTCAAACTCAGGAGGCTAAAGAAAATTGGCTTGTCACCTAAAACCCTCAAACTTTTACAGATGCACAATCGAAAGCATCATGTCGGGCTGTATCACTAGTGGTTAGAGAGTTGGGCCAGTAACCGAAAGGTTGCAAGTTCAAATCCCTGAGCTGACAAGGTACAAATCTGTTATTCTGCCCCTGAACAAGGTAGTTAACCCGCTGTTCCTAGGCCGTCATTGAAAATAAGAATTTGTTCTTAACAGACTTGCCTAGTTAAATAAAGACAAAAAAAAAAACATTGAAGAATTTCTAAAGACTGTTGACGTCTAGTGGAAGCCATAGGCACTGCAACCGGGTTCCTAATAATAAGGGTATCCCAGAGAAAACATTGGAAAATCCTATGACCTCAATATTTTCCCCCCTGGATGGTTTGTCCTCGGGGTTTCACCTGCCAAATCAGTTCTGTTATACTCACAGACATTATTAGAAACTTTAGAGTGTTTTCTATCCAAATCTACCAATTATATGCATATCCTAGCATCTGGGCCTGAGTAACAGGCAGTGTTACTTTGGTCACGCTTTTCATCCGGATGTCAAAATACTGCCCCCTACCCAAGAGAGGATAACCCACTTTGACATGATAACCCACTTTGACATGATAACCTTGCAACCTTTACTCTTATGAGCAGTTCTCCTCTCAGCAGCATCTTGTGGTGCAGAATATCT
Organism: Salmo trutta; assembly: GCF_901001165.1. Classification (NCBI taxonomy): domain Eukaryota; kingdom Metazoa; phylum Chordata; class Actinopteri; order Salmoniformes; family Salmonidae; genus Salmo; species Salmo trutta. Next base: position 1,562,380 of record NW_021823412.1, read on the forward strand.
CACTAGCAGGTAAAGGGTAGGGAATAAAGTTGAGATGCTAATGCGTATTCTGACTGAGTGACAGCAAACGTGGCTGTGCGCACACACACACACACACACGCACGCACGCACACACGCACGTACGTACGCACACGCACGCACGCACACACACACACACACACACGCCGCACACCTCAGCGCGCTGCTCATAATCACCAGGTTTGTTTTTGCAGTGAGAATTTGCAGGAAGTTATTTTGCCAACATCTATTTAGGCATATTAAAAACGACTATCAACTGTCAATTTACAGATACAATTACAAATACGAGTATGTCCATGTGAGCACACCCCGAGTAGCTGCTATGTCTTGTTGTTGATGAAGTAGTAGGCGACTGTTTCTCCTTTATATCTGGGGTCGTATGTGATGAAAATATTCCTACAATGTCTGGAACGCTACAAAACACCAGAAATAGTTGGTGTCTTTCGTGGGAGCACGAATGGGATTTCAGCATTTTGGTACATCGCCTACTTGTGTGTAATCAGACGGACATTTAGACAAACAGTTCAATGTGTGTAGAATGTCTACCGTGTTGCATGATGGGAAAATAGTCAGACAGCGATATAATATAATAAAACAAAGTGCATCGCTTTTCCACCGCTTTGTCCGCAACTATATTAGTAAACGTTATTAGACCCTGGTCGATATGATGTGGTATTGTCAGTAGTAGAAGTGGTAACCGTTAGACAAACACCTTTGTCCTGGAATGAGTGCCCCTCTACCAACGTGTACAACTCATACTTACCTGGCAAGGGAGACACCGTGATCAAGAAGGCGGTTCACCCAGGGCGAGGCTCAGCCATTGCACTCCGGCTGTGCTGACCCCTGCGAATTTCCCAAATGTGGAAATCTCGATTGCATAATTTCTGGTAGTGGGGGACTGCGTTCGCGCTCTCCCCTGATCTTGATGTTAAAGTAATATTCAGAGGTTTAATTCTTGAATTATATTTAGTTTTTCGTCGAAAAATAAGTTTATTTACATTTTCTTATCAGGTGAATGGTGTTAGAATGTAGGATCAATTTAAAAGCTTAGTAAGGCCTGAAACAGTCATTTTGTCTTTTAAAAACCCCAATGTTTGACATCTGTTATTGTAGCACTGGTGATTATGCCTGTCAATGCAACCACACGTTGATAAAGCATTTACAATCATCGAGAATGACACAAAAATATGTTTGAAAACATATTTCCATTGTGGTCCTCTTAAATGTTTTTCTAGTCATAGTAGACCTCGGCTCCACACAACACAATACAAAGGACAGGAGGACATTGTCATAGCGTAGAGCCTTACATACTGACATGGAATATAAACCATCATTAGTCAGCTTTACACATGATTTAAATGAAGTTATGCTCGGCATGGAGTTACTGTGGTAGTTTGTTCCACTCAACAGCGCCGGTAAATAAAAAGTGTTCTTACCAGATAGACTCTTCCATTTAAAACAGGCGGTATCAGAGTCTCTGGTTCTGATGCTTTATTGGTGGACAGCTGTAATATACATTTAATTATTAGATGGGTACCTGGGGGCTAATCTAATCTCACAATTCGACAACAAGAATAATAATAAATAATACACACAAATCTAAGGGATGGAATAAGAATATATACATATAAAGATATGGATGAGCGATGACCGAGCGGCATAGGCAAGATGCAATATATATATATATATATATATATGGTATAAAATACAGTATATACATATGAGATGAGTAATGCGAGATATGTAAACATTATTAAAGTGACTAGTGATCCATTTATTAAAGTGGCCAATGATTTTAAGTCTGTATGTTGGCAGCAGCCTCTCTGTGTTAGTGATGGCTGTTTAACAGTCTGATGGCCTTGAGATAGAAGCTGTTTTTCAGTCTCTCGGTCCCAGCATTGATGCACCTGTACTGACCTCGCCTTCTGGATGGTAGCGGGGTGAACAGGCAGTGGCTCGGGTGGTTGTTGTCCTTGATGATCTTTTTGGCCTTCCTGTAACATCGGGTGCTGTAGGTGTCCTGGAAGGCAGGTAGTTTGCCCCGGGTGATGCGTTGTGCAGACCTCACTACCCTCTGGGGAGCCCTGCGGTTGCGGGCGGTGCAGTTGCTGTACCAGGTGGTGATACAGCCCGACAGGATGCTCTCAATTGTGCATCTGTAAAAGTTTGTGAGGGATTTAGGTGACAAGCCATATTTCTTCAGCCTCCTGAGTTTGAAGAGGCGCCACCCTGGGAGGAAGCTGCACCCGGTACACAACCTCCCCTACCCTCTCCAGGACGCTGCAGGGCCCCACCCAGTGGCTGTCCAACTTGGGGCATCTGCCTATCTTTCCCAGACCAGCTCCCCAGCCACAAAGTGCCTTCCCCGGGTGTGCACGTCATAGTTCCTCTTCTGCCTCACATCTGCATTCACCAGCTGCTCTCTGGCGAAGGTGTGGGCTGTCTCCAGGCGGTCCTGGAGTCTCCGGGCATACTCCGGCCCCGGGGGAACAGGAGGGCTATGCAGGGGCCGACCAAACGCCATCTCTGCAGGGGTGCGGATCTCTCTGGAGGCATGCCGGCGTACTGGAGGCATGCCATGAGGACTATGGGCAGGTGCTTGTCCCAGTCACGCTGGTGTTTGGCAGAGATGATGGCCAGCTGCTTTCCAAGCGTTTTGTTGAAGCGCTCCACAAGGCCATCACTTTGAGGATGGAGAGGAGTTTCCACTGTCTGTGGTGGGGAACGGTCCAACTACATCCACTCCCACCCTCCTCATGGGAGCCAGAACTGGGAACTGTCGGAGCTGAGCATGAGAGCGGCCTGGAGGGCGCTTTCTCGCTGTGCAGTTGTCACAGCGGCGGCAAAAGTCCTCCACATCCCTCTTGTGCTGCCCCAGTAAAAGCCCTGATGGAGGCAGCAGAGGGTTTTTGTGACCCCAAAGCGTCCAGTCCCCAACCCCCAATGAGTACTCTGGAGCACTGCCTCCCACAGTGCTTTTGGGACCACCACCTGCCACCTCTCCTCTCCCGTAATTGGCTCCTTCCATGCCCGCTGTAGCACGCCATCAGCCAGCCGCAGTCTCTCAAACTTTGACCGCAACCCTTTGGTCGCGAGTGAGAGCGCTGTCACCTCTTCCCACGGTGGCCTCAGCTGCACCTCTACCCACTGTAGCACTGGCTGTAGGTCTGTGTCCCGTCCCTGCTGCTGCCCCCATTCAGCCACGTCGACAGTCTGCAGCTCACAGCAGACCGGCCCGCTCTCCCGCTCACAGTGGCGGCAGCCGTCTACAGTACAGGGCCGACGGGACATGGCGTTGGAGTGGCGTGCCCCTGCCCTGTGCACCACGTTGAAATTGTATAGCTGAAGCTCCTCCAACCAGCAAGCCACCTGCCCCTCTGGCTCTCTGAAAGACATGAGCCACTGGAGAGCAGAGTGGTCAGTCCTTACAGTAAAGGGCAGGTCACCCAGGTAGTACTTGAAGTGTTTGATGGAAGCCACGACAACGAGGTGCTCCCGCCGGAAGACACAGTAGCGGCGCTCATGTTTGTTGAATGTTTTTCTGAAGTACGCCCTCTCTCCCCCTCTGGCCCCAGCTGGGCCAGCACCCCACCCATGCCCATATTGCTCCCCTCTCTCCCCCTCTGGCCCCACCTGGGCCAGCACCCCACCCATGCCCACATTGCTCCTCTCTCTCCCCTTCTGACCCCACCTGGGCCAGCACCCCACCCATGCCCACATTGCTCACGTCTGTGTCCAGGATAAAGGGCAAGGTGAGGTCAGGGGGAGAGGGCGAGCTTGCCCTTTATCCTGGACACAGACGAGATCAGTGCACGTTTGAGGGTGTTGAAGGCCTCCTCACACTCCACTGTTCAGGTGAAGGCCTCCTCACACTCCACTGTCCAGGTGAAGGCCTCCCACTCCACTGTCCAGGTGAAGGCCTCCTCCCACTCCACTGTTCAGGTGAAGGCCTTGTCCTTTGGCAGCAGGTGGTTCAGGGGAGCAGCGACGCTTGAGAAGCCCCGTACAAACCTCCTGTGGTACGAGGCCAGGCCCAGGAAGCCCCGTACAAACCTCCTGTCGTACGAGGCCAGGCCCAGGAAGCCCCGTACAAACCTCCTGTTAGTACGAGGCCAGGCCCAGGAAGCCCCGTACAAACCTCCTGTAGTACGAGGCCAGGCCCAAGAAGCCCCGTACAAACCTCCTGTAGTACGAGGCCAGGCCCAGGAAGCTCTTCAGCTGTTGCTGATCGTTGGGGGTGGGCCAGTCTCGGACAGCTGTGCTGATACCCTCCTCCCCCACTTGGTGGCCCAAGAAGGACACCTCTCTCCTCATGAAGTGTCACTTCTCGGGGTGGAGCTTCAGGCCTGTGGCAGCCACCCTCTCCATCACACACCGTAGCGCCCCCAGGGCTGACTGGAAGGAGCTGCCATGAGCCATGACTTTTAATGCTGTTAACAAATGTCAAAGCTATAATATTATTTGTGATATAAATACGATGGACTTTTTTGCTTTTTTTCATGCATTCTAAGTCTGCTAATATTTCCTCATAAAATGTTATGAATTTCAGTTTGAAAAAAATCACACTCATCATTTTGGGACTTTTATTTTGAAGGGATATCTCTGAGGCCACGGGCCTTATTCTTGCTAGGTCTTCTTACTGGCAGAACGGAGGTGAAGCGAAGTAGCGGCACCATTGATCTATAATAAGAGAGACCCTTTCCTCTGCTTCCTTATAAATGGACTTCCTGTTTCAACACAGTTGGCGGATTCAACACCTATAGGTTTATTTGTTGATATTTATGTCATGCAAAGTCTTCATACACTTAATACCAGTATTCAGCCTATAAATTAAGATTCTATCTCGTAAAAGTGCAGTTACATTTTTTATTTAACTTTTTGCTTTAATTAGGTGATGTTTTGCAGTGCTACCAGGAGGGGGCAGTGTGACACAACAACCAGGTTTGGCTGATGGACTCCAGACCAGTGGTTCTCAACCTGTGGTCCCTGGGGGTGGTGCAGCTGGTCCACAATTATTTTTAGATTGTAGTATTTTATTATTAAAAAATAATAGCAGTATGGAGTATTAATGGTATTATAATCTATTTTACGTTATTTTTCACAATGCAAATAGTTTATTATAATAATAATAATAATAACAATAATAATAATAATAGGCCTGTACAGGCCTTGTTACATTCACATGTATTGATAGGATTTGACCATCAATATAATCAGCGACTCTGTGAATGGTTGTCCTCAAGAGCTTTTGACGGTGATTTGATGGTCTCCAGAATGGAAAAGTTTGGGAACCGCTGAGCTAGACAGTCACATCTGTGTGGTAACATGATAGGATGGGTAACCAGTGATATACACTGCTCAAAAAAATAAAGGGAACACTTAAACAACACAATGTAACTCCAAGTCAATCACACTTCTGTGAAATCAAACTGTCCACTTAGGAAGCAACACTGATTGACAATAAATTTCACATGCTGTTGTGCAAATGGAATAGACAACAGGTGGAAATTATAGGCAATAAGCAAGACACCCCCAATAAAGGAGTGGTTCAGCAGGTGGTGACCACAGACCACTTCTCAGTTCCTATGCTTCCTGGCTGATGTTTTGGTCACTTTTGAATGCTGGCGGTGCTTTCACTCTAGTGGTAGCATGAGACGGAGTCTACAACCCACACAAGTGGCTCAGGTAGTGCAGCTCATCCAGGATGGCACATCAATGCGAGCTGTGGCAAGAAGGTTTGCTGTGTCTGTCAGCGTAGTGTCCAGAGCATGGAGGTGCTACCAGGAGACAGGCCAGCACATCAGGAGATGTGGAGGAGGCCGTAGGAGGGCAACAAACCAGCAGCAGGACCGCTACCAGCAGCAGGAGGAGCACTGCCAGAGCCCTGCAAAATGACCTCCAGCAGTCCACAAATGTGCATGTGTCTGCTCAAACGGTCAGAAACAGACTCCATGAGGGTGGTATATGAGGGCCCGACGTCCACAGGTGGGGGTTGTGCTTACAGCCCAACACCGTGCAGGACGTTTGGCATTTGCCAGAGAACACCAAGATTGGCAAATTCGCCACTGGCGCCCTGTGCTCTTCACAGATGAAAGCAGGTTCACACTGAGCACGTGACAGACGTGACAGTCTGGAGACGCCGTGGAGAACATTCTGCTGCCTGCAACATCCTCCAGCATGACCGGTTTGGCGGTGGGTCAGTCATGGTGTAGGCTAGCATTTCTTTGGGGGGCCGCACAGCCCTCCATGTGCTCGCCAGAGGTAGCCTGACTGCCATTAGGTACCGAGATGAGATCCTCAGACCCCTTGTGAGACCATATGCTGGTGCGGTTGGCCCTGGGTTCCTCCTAATGCAAGACAATGCTAGACCTCATGTGTCTGGAGTGTGTCAGCAGTTCCTGCAAGAGGAAGGCATTGATGCTATGGACTGGCCCGCCCATTCCCCAGACCTGAATCCAATTGAGCACATCTGGGACATCATGTCTCGCTCCATCCACCAACGCCACGTTGCACCACAGACTGTCCAGGAGTTGGCGGATGCTTTAGTCCAGGTCTGGGAGGAGATCCCTCAGGAGACCATCCGCCACCTCATCAGGAGCATGCCCAGGCGTTGTAGGGAGGTCATACAGGCACGTGGAGGCCACACACACTACTGAGCCTCATTTTGACTTGTTTTAAGGACATTACATCAAAGTTGGATCAGCCTGTAGTGTGGTTTTCCACTTTAATTTTGAGTGTGACTCCAAATCCAGACCTCCATGGGTTGATAAATTGGATTTCCATTGATTATTTTTGTGTGATTTTGTTGTCAGCACATTCAACTATGTAAAGAAAAAATTATTTAATAAGATTATTTCATTCATTCAGATCTAGGATGTGTTGTTTAAGTGTTCCCTTTATTTTTTTGAGCAGTGCACAATGATTCTGCAGCCCCAAAACAGACTGATTAGAATGTATAGTATATGATGTTACATTGAACTAATCACAGTAATCAGATACCAACTCACATGCACAGATAGACACATACAGACAGACACACACACCGTATATACAAAGACACACACACACACACACATTCCATTTAATTGACATGTACTACATGTATATGACAGGGATTCTACTACGTGATTCCACATGTTATTTCATAGTTTGATGTCTTCACTATTATTCTACAATGTAGAAAATAGCAAAAAATAAAGAAAAACTCTTGAATGAGTAGGTGTGTGCAAACTTTTGACTGGGACTGTATATAATTCACAACACATTCAGTACCAATCAAAAGTACTCTCTCTCTCCATCAGTGCTCTCCCTACTTTTAACCTACTTCTCTGTTGTCATTTCTCAAACTCTTTTACTGTTAAACACTCAGCCTTGAGTCTCTGTCTGTCCCAAATGGCACCCTATTCCCTATGTAGTGCACTACTTTAGACCAGGGCCCATAGGGCTCTGTATAGGGAATAGGATGCCATTTGGGACAGCTTTGGCTGATCAGTAAAGGTCGATGGTCATGCTCAGGGGGTTACTATGGAGATAGAGGAATATGTAGAGTTAAAACAGGATGGCCAATCCTGCTCCTGGAGAGATACTACTGGCAGTGCAGGCTTTTGCTCTGACCCTGCTCTAACACACCTGATTCTACTAATCAGTCTAATCAGAACCTTGACTGGCAGAATGAGGTGTGTTAGAGCAGGGCTGAAGAAAAAGCCTGCAGACCCAGTAGCTCTCTGGGAGGAGGGTTGGTATCACCAAGATCACTTAGGTTCATACCTCATCAACTAGCTTTCTGATTGGTTACCTCACATATAAAGCAAGTTTAATGCCATAAGCAGATTTCCTGTGTGGGTAGTGATGTTGTCAACTGGAATCTGATTGGATCTTGGTCACCCCTTTTATATTCTTTGGTGTGTGTGTAGTCAGTAGCGTGAGTGGATGTGTTCATAGATGATGATGATAATGATGGGTGTTGAGGGGTGCCAAAATAAATGAACACAAAGAAGCCCCAAAATGCCAAAACCAACAGTGTGTCTGCATTGAGTCTCCTCGATGTATGGGGGGAGCCCAGTGTCTTTGGCATCATTAAAACTGAAGACATATTTATAACTCTCTGTAATTATTATTACGCGATTAACTGATTAATCGTGTAACTGTAATTAACTAGGAAGTCGGGGCACCAAGGAAAATATTCAGATTACAAAGTTATAATTTTCCTAATATAACTTTCAGATATTTTTAATATCTGATCAATTAGACTTCTGATTAATGACGTATTCTTTACCTCGTCAGTCTCATTCCAAACGTCGTAAATTGTTGGTTATCTGCACGAACCCAGTCTTCACTATGAGTCATCCATACATCAATTGTCTTAAAATTATTTATTTACTAACTAAGTAATTCACAGAAATGCATAACAAATGGTAGATATGTTTACAAAGAAATGCTAGAGGAATGTGCCCTAGTGGGCTAAACCGGAATGCCGGCTTGTTAGACAAAAGGGAGTGGGGGTCAGCTGAGAAGGCACTACAGAGTTGATAATTATAACAATTGAAATGCTAATCCTTTGCACATGAACGCTCACTCATTCGGGAACAATTGCAATCAATATATATCTCTCAAATTAACATCATTACATAGCATCCCATCATATCACAAATAGCTTTATCCTTATTCATTCATTTTATACAACCATTAGATGTAAGTCTCACAACATTAGGCTATTATATAAACAGCGCCATGGTAATGTGGCTGTATTGTCTCTCATGAGTTTCACAAAATTGTACCAAACGGACCAGTTCGTAGCTGGATTCTTCACCGATCTTTTATACCTTCTCCAGAACATAGATGTCGTTCGGTTCTCCAGTTCTGTGAGGTGGAAGAACTCCTTTGTTCTCTATGAAAACCACTCTGTCTCTATACTGTGGCCATGAGGAGAGATTCTCCTCATGGGAATTTACGACCTCTTCTGACCACAGCAGCCTGGGTCAGGAGTATAGAGGTCGGGGGATGGTACATAGAAAAGGCTGGTGCAGAGGGAGGGGGGGTCAACTGTGCTCGCTGTACCCAAAGAGGGCAACGTCATGACACCAGATGTCCCATTTCGCTGACGACCCTCCCAGCTCCGCCCACCATCATCCTATTAAGGAAAACAAGAGCGAAGAGAAAGAATTCTGCAAAGTGGGAGGGTCGTCACAGTAACAGAGTGTGTGACAGAGTTTGTTGACTCTGTTACTGTCCATTCTAGCATTAGGTTGGTACCCCAACACTGTTACTATCCATTCTACCATTAGGTTGGTACCCCAACACTGTTACTATCCATTCTACCATTAGGTTGGTACCCCAACACTGTTACTATCCATTCTACCATTAGGTTGGTACCCCGACACTGTTACTATCCATTCTACCATTAGGTTGGTACCCCAACACTGTTACTATCCATTCTACTATTAGGTTGGTACCCCGACACTGTTACTATCCATTCTACCATTAGGTTGGTACCCCAACACTGTTACTATCCATTCTACCATTAGGTTGGTACTCCAACACTGTTACTATCCATTCTACCATTAGGTTGGTACTCCAACAGTGTTGATCTGAAGCAGTGAACAAAGACAGGGGTCCAGCTCCACAAGAAGGTTGATCATCCTGGAACATGACTCAGTTCCTTTTCTCAACACCATGTCGATGATGTCACGTGCCTTCTCTGTCCTCTCAGCTATCACCTTCACTGACTCCATTTCCTCCTGGTTTATGACTGTGTGTTGCAGTAGTCCGTCCAGCAGTTCATTCAGGACAGGTCCTGACACTCGTTTCACAAACTCTGTCCGTACAGAACGCAGCTGCTGCTCTGCAGAACCAGTCAGACTGCTCTCAGCCGGACCTCCTGCCCCCAACACAGCACCTGAGAGTCAGGTTACAAAATAACTACATTTGTACATTTACATTTCAGTCATTTAGAAACAGACTCCTAAAATAAAAGTATTGAGAAAACATGATCTTTCACAATAACGACCTGAACATATCACATATTCACATTTAGGGCCGGTTTCACAGACATAGAAAAACAGGCTGGGTCATTCAGAACCAGGCTAATCTACATCAAGTCCTGGAGGAGATGTCATTGGGTCATTCAGAACCAGGCTAATCTACATCAAGTCCTGGAGGAGATGTCATTGGGTCATTCAGAACCAGGCTAATCTACATCAAGTCCTGGAGGAGATGTCATTGGGTCATTCAGAACCAGGCTAATCTACATCAAGTCCTGGAGGAGATGTCATTGGGTCATTCAGAACCAGGTTAATCTACATCAAGTCCTGGAGGAGATGTCATTCAGAACCAGGCTAATCTACATCAAGTCCTGGAGGAGATGTCATTGGGTCATTCAGAACCAGACTAATCTACATCAAGTCCTGGAGGAGATGTCATTGTTCTTGAAGACAGTCTTTTATAATCAGGACTAGTCCAGGTCCTACAGTAAACCATGTTGACTGACCCTCAAGTCATTGGTTTGTATCTCTCATGTTTACTTACTAGTTGAATGGGTTTCAGTGATGTATTCATCTGAAAGATAAACAACATGAGGTTATAATATCACTCTAAATAGCATCTGGTACTAAAGTACAAAGTGATGATTGACATGTGCTCCTACCGTGTGATACCATTTCTTTCCATACTGTCCTCTCATCATCACTGAATAACTCCATCTCAATGTCAACCCCTGTCATTTTCACAATCGCCCTGAAAAAGCTTGTTGTGCTGTCTCTTTGTATGAGATGAATCCTCTGGAGAGAGAGAGAGAGAGAGGGAGGGAGGTTAAACATCAATTAAAAACACAACACCAAATCTTCCTCCACATTAACTCAACACAACAGCCTCTGAATACCCCATATACTCAAACAGATCAATGTTAACCATTTTGTAACAGGCAAACTCAACCCTCAGTCTGGCTGCCAACATCCCCTCCAGCATTCCCACCACGTCCACAGACCCCTGTCCAGGCAAACTCAACCCTCAGTCTGGCTGCCAACATCCCCTCCAGCATTCCCACCACGTCCACAGACCCCTGTCCAGGCAAACTCAACCCTCAGTCTGGCTGCCAACATCCCCTCCAGCATTCCCACCACGTCCACAGACCCCTGTCCCCGAATACTGTTCTTTCATGTTTTCCAAATTGCTAATTTAGCTGCCCCTGACACAAAGTTAAGAGAACTACACCCCTTCTACTAAACCTGGACTTTGTCCCAAATATAAACATTTGGGAAGAGAAAACCTCTCCTAGAGCTGAGAACCAACCAGTGATCAGGTCAATCATCCCGACCAACCTGGGACACTGTAAGAACAGATGTACCAGAGTTTCAGACTCAGCACAGAATGGACACCCCTCCCCAACATGACAAACTCTCCAAGTCTGCATAACAGACCCATAGAATGGAGTCAGGCCAGACAAATCATCCCCCTCCAGCTTTAAGAGGAAAAGGTGCTTGTCTAAGCCCAAACAGCCTGCTCTCCTCATCAATGTGTAGACTGTATCCACCCAGCTAGAACCGTCACTGTACAACAGTCTCTGGGCTGCTTGAAGCCAGAAAGCCTTGTCCATCCAGGCCTTGTCCATCCTGGTGCAGTGGCAGGTACAGGGCTGCAGCTTTAATCCAATGTTGTCCCGACCAGAAGAAATGGACAAGGGTCCTGTGAAGCTCTTGTATCAGGTGGCTGTAAAATCATTAGTCTGTGCCACAGCGTAGAGGTGGCTAGGTTATTATCTACCAGCACCCTTCCCCTATAAGACAGCTGGGGTAGCACCCATTTCCACCTAGACAATCTGGCACACACCTTCTCCACTACACAATCCCAGTTATTTTTCTGAAAGACATCGGAGCCTAGAAAAAGTCTTCATCCCAACCGTGGAGTGGACCCTATCTGAAGCTGACCTGCCCACAGTGATTCACTCCTTCCCCAATTAACTCTACCTGAGGAGACCCCCTCACACACCTTTAGAGCGTTTGAGAGAACCTTAACATCCTCACCCCCTGTAATAAAAACTGTCACGTCATCAGCATACGCAGACCGTGCTATCGCGGGACCCTTCATAACCCCTGGCACAGAGAAACCAGTAAGCCTCGCTCTTAAAAAACAAAGTATTGGTTCAATTGCCAGACAATATAACTGTCCTGAAGTTGGGCATCCCTGCCTAATACCCCTTTGGACAGGGATGGGGCAACTCAAACCACCCCCACCTTCATCATACATGAGGCCCCAGCATACAGTAAACTCATCCAAGACAAAAAAACATCCCCAAACCCAAAGGCTTTCATTGTTTTGAACATGTACTGGTGGTCCACATGGTCAAAAGCCTTCTCCTGATCCAAAGAAAGTAAACCCACATTCACATCAGACAGTTTACAAACGTCTAAAACATCTCTTATTAGAAATAATAACCCTCAATTCTTCCCAAAACAACAAAAACTTTTCCCAAAACATGGCGTCATGTAATATCGGCACATTAAAATACCAATAAGGTGATGACCTTCATGGACAGGACAAGTGAATATCAACAGTAACAATATGGTGATCAGAAAAACCCTCAGCAGTAATGTCACCTTACAACCCTACTACAGTAGAGATCAGATACATACAACCTGTCTATCCTTGCTGCACCGACACCACCTTCATTAACTACTACAGTAGTGATCAGATACATACAACCTGTCTGACCTTGCTGTACCGACACCACCTTCATTAACTACTACAGTAGAGCTCAGATACATACAAACTGTCTGACCTTGCTGCACCGACACCACCTTCATTAACTACTACAGTAGAGCTCAGATACATACAACCTGTCTGACCTTGCTGCACCGACACCACCTTCATTAACTACTACAGTAGAGCTCAGATACATACAACCTGTCTAACCTTGCTGCACTGACACCACCTTCATTAACTACTACAGTAGAGCTCAGATACATACAAACTGTCTGACCTTGCTGCACTGACACCACCTTCATTAACTACTACAGTAGAGCTCAGATACATACAACCTGTCTGACCTTGCTGCACCGACACCACCTTCATTAACTACTACAGTAGAGCTCAGATACATACAACCTGTCTGACCTTGCTGCACCGACACCACCTTCATTAACTACTACAGTAGAGCTCAGATACATACAAACTGTCTGACCTTGCTGCACCGACACCACCTTCATTAACTACTACAGTAGAGCTCAGATACATACAACCTGTCTAACCTTGCTGCACTGACACCACCTTCATTAACTACTACAGTAGAGCTCAGATACATACAAACTGTCTGACCTTGCTGCACTGACACCACCTTCATTAACTACTACAGTAGAGCTCAGATACATACAACCTGTCTGACCTTGCTGCACCGACACCACCTTCATTAACTACTACAGTAGAGCTCAGATACATACAACCTGTCTGACCTTGCTGCACCGACACCACCTTCATTAACTACTACAGTAGAGCTCAGATACATACAACCTGTCTAACCTTGCTGCACTGACACCACCTTCATTAACTACTACAGTAGTGATCAGATACATACAACCTGTCTAACCTTGCTGCACTGACACCACCTTCATTAACTTTTAACCATGTGTACTGCCTAACTTTTTCATTTCTTACTCTCCACATATCAGAAATCTCAAACTCGGTTAGAAGACCAGACAGACAAGTAGCTGACCGCAGGTGAGGTTCTTCAGCAGTGTGATCAACAGTAAAATCCAGTGTACCGTTCCAGTCCAACCCTAAAACCATACACCCCTCTTGGTCACATTGTCTTAAGGTTTCCTTTATTTGATCAAATCCAGCAATACGCTCTCTACCCTCATTAGGAGCAGAAACATTACAAAAAAACATTGACCAATAAAACCCAACCCGTGACAATCTCTAGATACCACAGTCACCCTTAAGCCTGAGGAAAACTAAATTGCCGTCCCAGCACTGAAAGTAGTACTATGACTGAGTATATGCTGCCCCTCCCACCATATTCCCCAGTCAACCTCATTAGCCTCATCACTATGTATCTCCTGTTGGAAAACTACATGAAGCCTTTTCTGTTTTATTACTTCTAATACCCAGGCCAATTTAACAGATTTCCCAAAAGTCTGGTCCAGAAACCCATTTACCTCACCTAGATTGTGAATTGAGTCATCGCCAGCTGCTATCAGCTGAAATATCCATATCCTTCTTCTGATCCTCCTCAACTGAGGCCACAGACCCCTGACTCCCCTCTGCTTGACCAGCACAAAAATATCCTGTGGTGTTCTGCATTAGCATCGAATAGCCCCCGCGATATGCAACTTTTCAGGGAAGTTAGGAACCAATATTCACAGGCAGTTAGGAAAGCTAAGCCTAGCTTTTTCAAACAGAAATGTACATCCTGTAGCATAAACTCAAAAAAGTTCTGGGACACTGTAAAGTCCATGGAGAATAAGAGCACCTTCTCCCAGCTGCCCACTGCACTGAGGCTAGGAAACACTGTCACCACCGATAAATCCACTATAATTGAGAATTTCAATAAGCATTTTTCTACGGCTGGCCATGCTTTCCACCTGGCTACCCCTACCTCGATCATCAGCCCTGCCTGGCCAAGGCTTTCGACTCTGTCAATCACCACATTCTTATTGGCAGACTCAACAGCCTTGGTTTCTCAAATGTTTGCCTTGCCTGGTTCACCAACTACTTCTCTGATAGAGTTCAGTGTGTCAAATCGGAGGGCCTGTTGTCCGGACCTCTGACAGTCTCTATGGGGGTGGCACAGGGTTAAATTCTTGGGCCGACTCTCTCTGGTTAGACTGTAAACTTTCCTTCCAGACTCACATTAAGCATCTCCAATCCAAAGTTAAATCTAGAATTGGCTTCCTATTCCGCAACAAAGCATCCTTCACTCATGCTACCAAACACACCCTCGTAAAACTGACCATACTACCGATCCTTGACTTCGGTGATGTCATTTATAAAATAGCCTCCAACACTCTACTCAGCAAACTGGATGCAGTCTATCACAGTGCCATCCGTTTTGTCACCAAAGCCCCATATCCTACCCACCACTGCGACCTGTACGCTCTCGTTGGCTGGCCCTCGCTTCAGACTCGCCGCCAAACCCACTGGCTCCAGGTCATCTATAAGTCTCTGCTAGGTAAAGCCCTGCCTTATCTCAGCTCACTGGTCACCATAGCAGCACCCACCCGTAGCACGCGCTCCAGCAGGTATATCTCACTGGTCATCCCCAAAGCCAATTCTTCCTTTTGCAGCCTTTCCTTCCAGTTCTCTGCTGCCAATGACTGGAACGAACTGCAAAAATCACTGATGCTGGAGACTCATATCTCCCTCACTAGCTTTAAGCACCAGCTGTCAGAGCAGCTCACAGATCACGGCACATAGCCCATCTGTAAATAGCCCACCCAACACCTCATCCCCATACTGTATTTATTCATTTATCTTGCTCCTTTGCACCCCAGTATCTACACTTGCATATTCATCTTCTGTACATCTACCATTCCAGTGTTTAATTGCTATATTGTAATTACTTCACCACCATGGCCTATTTATTGCCTTACCTCTCTTATCCTACCTCATTTGCACACACTGTATATAGACTTTTTCTACTGTATTATTGACTGTATGTTTGTTTATTCCATGTGTAACTCTGTCTTGTTGTATGTGTCGAACTGCTTTGCTTTATCTTGACCAGGTCGCAGTTGTAAATGAGAACTTGTTCTCAACTGGCCTATCTGGTTAAATAAAGGTTAAATAAAAATAAAATAAAACCTCCCCACTTGTATCACATCACTAGTACCGGTCATCTCCTCCACTACCTGGGAGACTAGCTCCACCTGAACCCCCTCCTGTACCCCATTACTAGTAGTGGACATCTCCTCCACTACCTGTTAGACCAGCTCCACCTGAACCCCCTCCTGTACCCCATCACTCATACTGGGCATCTCCTCCACTATCTGAGAGACTAGCTCCACCTAAACCCCCTCCTGTACCCCATCACTCATACTGGGCATCTCCTCCACTACCTGAGAGACTAGCCCCACCTGAACCCCCTCCTGTACCCCATCACGCGTACTGGGCATCTCCACTACCTGAGAGACTAGCCCCACCTGAACCCCCTCCTGTACCCCATCATGCGTACTGGGCATCTTCTCAGCAGTCTGGGGAAATGACTCCCCTGATCCATCCTGAGCTCCTACAACAATATTTTTCTGCTGCACATGAGACGCTATGTTCCGCTCTGGTACAAACTGCAACTCAGTACCCTCAACACAAACAACTTGTTCCTCAGCAACAGGTGCTTGTGGCTGCTCTACCACTGTCAGCCCACCTATCCCTACATTAGTGAGCCCAGGCGTTACGAGGACCACCTGCAAGCATGTTGCTTATGGCCAACATCCCCACACTCAAATCACTGTTGACTACCCGTACCAGCATAAGCCATATACAGTCTGTTGTCATACTTGACTTTAAACGAGAACTCCAAAGTCTGCTCCGGTGAATCCAAAAACATAAACACCTGTCGCCCGAAACGACAACCTTTTTCAGAGCCGAGTGTTTGAAACCCAACTTCCCAAACCGCAATAACTCATGCTCCAATCGCTCATTTGTAATAAAAGGTGGTAAATTCAAAATCGTAACCCTTGTTGACGGAGAAACAGCGGTGTAACTTTTTCATAGCCTACCTTCTCTCCTACTGAGACCAGATACTCCTCCACAGTGACAGTAGCTTCAGTAACACACCTCAAGCCGTGCCCAAGTGGCAGGGACGCCGACCACATGTGGGTCGCCATCCCCACCAACACCAGGACAATTCAACAAGAAATACAATATATCTAATTCTACCACTGAAAAAAACCTGAATCAGCAGAAAAAGAAAAAACACCAAAAAAATGCAACTAGAAAGAAACCACAGGCCAGACAACACTCACACTCGCTCATACAATACCCAGCATGCACCAAACACTGCCAGCATAGAGAGAGAGAGAGATGTGACAGAGAGAACGAGACAGAGAGAGAGAGATGTGACAGAGAGAGACTGAGAGATGTGACAGAGAGAGACAGAGATGTGACAGAGAGAGAGATGTGACAGATGTGACAGAGAGAGAGACAGAGAGATGTGACTTAAATGTCAGATTCATGTTCTTATTCTACTGAAACTGTACCTGTGGATTGATGGCGGTAGAAAAGGGAATGTTCAGTCTGAAGGAACTATTCAGTTTTAGGGACTGCTCTGGATTTGTGATGAGAATCCTTTTAGACCCTTCAGACATTTCCTGTTGTTTCACAGCCTGCGACACGAGGCATGGAATACACAGCCAGTCAATGTATAGTCTAATTCAAACATTATTCAGAAAACTAGCAACACACTATTCTCTTCATTTAATGAGTGTCAACATAAACTGCACCACTGGTTAGTTAAGGTCATCTCTAAAATAATGGTCCCTCACCTGTATTTGGCTGGGGTTCCAGGGGAACAGGTATAGGCGAGAAATTAATGTTTCCCTTTTCACTGTCAGATAGAGCATCAGCTCACAGTGGACATCTACGTCCCAAGACAGTAATCTCAGTATCGGACCGATAGGTGAGAACTTGGGATGGAGAATCTTAGCATGGAATCTGGTGACCTCATGCACTTCCTCTAAAGACACTCCATGTTCCTCTACATGAAGAATCTTCATCTCATTCCTCAGGGAAGGGTTGGTCCCTGAACAACACAATAGAAAGGAGACAGAAAGACAAATATTTTATTATTCATCCAACTAACACACACAGATTATGCAGTACCAGATCACAGTAAACTCAAACTCCCAGAATAGTTCATTCATTCATTCAGGAAGTGAAACTCAGTTACATGGAAATGTCTTTCTGAATACTATTTCTATATGGTTTTACCTAAACAGACACAGTGTGGCAGATGAACTTCCTCCAGTTCACCTAACTCCATAGTGATGTCCAGCAATGGACCACCTTGTGTGTACTGCATGTCTTTCAGAAGTTGACTGTAGGGATCCCAGTTCCTGAAGTGATACTTCAGAATGACATCTCTCTCACACAGCCAGCGGAGCCCAGACACTGTGCACTCATAACTCCCTTTGGGTGTCCTGTGTCTGAGGGCAACAACAATATATGGTAGAGAGGGTCAATGGTCAAATGGAGAGGTTGGATTAGAAGACTATTCCCAAAGGTAATGGGGAAATACACTAGCAGGTGGAATGAAATGTTAAAAGTAGTTATTTTACCTGAACATTGTCACTCCCTGGACAGTGGAAGTCAAGGGCTCAATCTGAAGCCAGTGTGTGGAGTCCTGAACAAGGACAAGCATGTCAGTAATACATATGGGGCCTGTTTCCTGGACACAGATTGAGTCTAGCGCTGGACTTAAAGCATGCTCAATGGAAGTTTCAATAGAAAGATCTTTAAGGTCCAGGACTAGACTTAATCTGTGTCTGGGAAACTGGCCCATTAACCAAAGTAACTAATCTAATGTATTTATTCAATGTTACATGGAATGCTGGTGATTTATCAATTCAACTGTCTGACAAAATATAACATCAGCTAAAATCCTGCATGACTACAAGCAGAACACAGGACTGTCTATATCCCAGTATGAATGGTTGGTCAGTACACACCTGGCTTTGAGACTGTGTTTATATTACTAAAGCAGAACACAGGACTGTCTATATCCCAGTATGAATGGTTGGTCAGTACACACCTGGCTTTGAGACTGTGTTTATATTACTAAAGCAGAACACAGGACTGTCTATATCCCAGTATGAATGGTTGGTCAGTACACACCTGGCTTTGAGACTGTGTTTATATTACTAAAGCAGAACACAGGACTGTCTAAATCCCAGTATGAATGGTTGGTCAGTACACACCTGGCTTTGAGACTGTGTTTATATTACTAAAGCAGAACACAGGACTGTCTAAA
Source organism: Salmo trutta (assembly GCF_901001165.1). Lineage (NCBI taxonomy): Eukaryota > Metazoa > Chordata > Actinopteri > Salmoniformes > Salmonidae > Salmo > Salmo trutta. Next base: position 1,581,353 of record NW_021823412.1, read on the forward strand.
TCCCAGTATGAATGGTTGGTCAGTACACACCTGGCTTTGAGACTGTGTTTATATTACTAAAGCAGAACACAGGACTGTCTATATCCCAGTATGAATGGTTGGTCAGTACACACCTGGCTTTGAGACTGTTTATATTACTAAAGCAGAACACAGGACTGTCTAAATCCCAGTATGAATGGTTGGTCAGTACACACCTGGCTTTGAGACTGTGTTTATATTACTAAAGCAGAACACAGGACTGTCTATATCCCAGTATGAATGGTTGGTCAGTACACACCTGGCTTTGAGACTGTGTTTATATTACTAAAGCAGAACACAGGACTGTCTATATCCCAGTATGAATGGTTGGTCAGTACACACCTGGCTTTGAGACTGTGTTTATATTACTAAAGCAGAACACAGGACTGTCTATATCCCAGTATGAATGGTTGGTCAGTACACACCTGGCTTTGAGACTGTTTATATTACTAAAGCAGAACACAGGACTGTCTAAATCCCAGTATGAATGGTTGGTCAGTACACACCTGGCTTTGAGACTGTGCCTGACTCCTGCTGTTTTCAACTCTCTAGAGACAGCAGGAGCGGTAGAGATACTCTGAATGATCGGCAATGAAAATCCAACTGACATTTCCTCCTGAGGTGCTGACCTGTTGCACCCTCGACATCCACTGTGATTATTATTATTTGACCCTGCTGGTCATCTATGAACATTCGAACATCTTGGCCATGTACTGTTATAATCTCCACCCGGCACAGCCAGAAGAGGACTGGCCACCACTCATAGCCTGGTTCCTCTCTAGGTTTCTTCCTAGGTTCTGGCCTTTCTAGGGAGTTTTTCCTAGCCACCGTGCTTCTACACCTGCATTGCTTGCTGTTTGAGGTTTTAGGCTGGGTTTCTGTACAGCACTTTGAGATATCAGCTGATGTAAGAAGGGCTTTATAAATACATTTGATTTGATGTAAAAGTAAGAATTGACTTTGACTTACCTCAACATGGTCACAAGTCTTACAGCTCTGAGGAATCACTAAAGTCAAAAGTAGTTGTTATTTAAAACAGAATCTTATTGTAATAAAAATAAATATAAGTGATCAACAGTCTCAGAATGTACACTCATTAGCATACCATAATCTGACATTAGTGTTATATTAATGAATGTTTGTGGAAGCAGGAAACAACATCGTTCTGGTCCATGTTTTGTAGATGTTGGGGCCTGATATCTGGTAGATCCTAGGATGAGAGCTTAAAGGTAGAGTCAGATAAATGATGATGTACGAGCAGCACCACAGATATTGTGATGAGCAAGATGTCTGACTTCTCTCTCACACAGTCAAACAGTATCTGCCCATGTGGAAAGGTTCTCTTCACTCTCTTACAGAGTGGTAACCACGGAAACAAAACAGCGGTCTAGCCTTGCGGTACAACGCTCTTAGTTGTTGTAGAAATTGACCCACTATACGGACCTGTTAATGGTGGGTCACGACGTGTCAGAGTAAATGTATAATTATTTCATTAATTACTGGAATTGATTCGGCCAAGTGCATCTGCGCTCTCTGCCTTTTAACAGCGGTCTCTGCTCCGTTTGGCAGCTGCGTGAGTGGGAAAAGGAGATGCCCGTGTGCTTCGCGGTTCACCGGATATTTTTTCTGCAGTTTTCTTGAAGGACACATCGTTCAGCAGCAGATGATGCCCTGTCAGCCACTGACTTGTCATTCCCACTCAACATCACTCACCGCTATCATCAAATGGACTCATGCTAGCCACAAGTTCTGAATGAGCTCAATTGTCATAAAACGCAAATACAGGGATGAGTTGCTCTCGCTTTCATACAAACGGAGAAATAACGAGGAGCGCCCACTGTGTGTTTTGTGCGGGGACGTGTTTAACGGTAGTAATGTTGTGGATGGGTTTACCATCCACAACATGATGGTGAACCCAGGGAGGTCTTTCAGAACAAGGCAGAATGCTTCAGGATGCTTCAAGTCAGCTAGCAAGGCATTGTTGTCATTTTATAACAGGCGATGATAAGCAGAAATAAGGGAGTACTAACTCTCATTGTAGTAGAAGTGAGTTTCTCTTTCAAACAATCCCCTGGCCTTGTACACAGCTATTAGCTCAAATTAGCCAAAGCAAGCTAGCTAGTTAGTGATGGTGCAACCCTTAGTAACAGTACAGATGAATATAAAAAATGATCAGGCCTGTAGATATTATTGTTGAAACCTAGTCTAGGTTGGAACTGTTGCTGTTTAAATACAAGTAATAAATTAGTATTCTGAACTGGAATAAACTTATTGAAGCAAGTTGATTTGAGGTAAACACTCATCTACAGCAGGAAGCGGTCTCCTGTCTGACTGAGAAAGGCAAACACTCATCTACAGCAGGAAGCGGTCTCCTGTCTGACTGAGAAAGGCAAACACTCATCTACAGCAGGAAGCGGTCTCCTGTCTGACTGAGAAAGGCAAACACTCATCTACAGCAGGAAGTGGTCTCCTGTCTGACTGAGAAAGGCAAACACTCATCTACAGCAGGAAGCGGTCTCCTGTCTGACTGAGAAAGGTAAACACTCATCTACAGCAGGAAGTGGTCTCCTGTCTGACTGAGAAAGGCAAACACTCATCTACAGCAGGAAGTGGTCTCCTGTCTGACTGAGAAAGGCAAACACTCATCTACAGCACGAAGCGGTCTCCTGTCTGACTGAGAAAGGCAAACACTCATCTACAGCAGGAAGCGGTCTCCTGTCTGACTGAGAAAGGCAAACACTCATCTACAGCAGGAAGCGGTCTCCTGTCTGACTGAGAAAGCAGTAGATGTTCTGATCCAGTTTGGTTCCACATACCCATGTGAGTCAGGGTTCTCAACTCTGACATACTTAAAACAAGTACAGAAACAAGGCTGAGTATGACCTCAGTGTTGCATTGATAAACACGGAGCCCAGAATAGACCTGCTCGTTGAAGACTTCAACCAGTCACACACCTCTCATTAGGACTGTGTGTGTTTTCTAGTCTACACCTGTGTGATGTGATCAATCACTTTATTCCAGTTAAGGATGAAAATTATTTATTGTATTTTAGCAGCAACAGTTACATCCTACACAGATATGTAAGAGTGTTTTTAATGGGGGAAAATGAACATTAATATATATTTATTTAATTTCATTGTTTTTTGTTTTTGTCTATATTGCATCTGTTTTAGGCATAAGGTCAGTGAAATGTACCGATATTTACGTATAGTTGCATATTTTCCTAAGCTTGGGTCCCAGGAAAACACAACATTTGTAATTTGGGTCCCAGGCTGAAAAAGTTTAAGAACCCCTGCACTATGGTGTTTACTTTGTGCATCTACGTCATATTGCTGACTCTACCTTTAAGTTTGTTTTGACCAAATAGATCACGATTGTGGATTGTGTTCCTTGTCTGGGACTCAACTATGATGAACGCTTTAATCATATTTTGACTTAAAAACAATTATCAGTTAACTCACATTTCTCAGGTCCAGGCTTGATACAACACTCTCTACCATGGTCTCTGGTGTTCTCAGGTCCAGGCTTGATACAACTCTCTCTACCATGGTCTCTGGTGTTCTCAGGTCCAGGCTTGATACAACTCTCTCCACCATGGTCTCTGGTGTTCTCAGGTCCAGGCTTGATACAACTCTCTCCACCATGGTCTCTGGTGTTCTCAGGTCCAGGCTTGATACAACTCTCTCCACCATGGTCTCTGGTGTTCTCAGGTCCAGGCTTGATACAACTCTCTCCACCATGGTCTCTGGTGTTCTCAGGTCCAGGCTTGATACAACTCTCTCCACCATGGTCTCTGGTGTTCTCAGGTCCAGGCTTGATACAACTCTCTCCACCATGGTCTCTGGTGTTCTCAGGTCCAGGCTTGATACAACTCTCTCCACCATGGTCTCTGGTGTTCTCAGGTCCAGGCTTGATACAACTCTCTCTACCATGGTCTCTGGTGTTCTCAGGTCCAGGCTTGATACAACTCTCTCTACCATGGTCTCTGGTGTTCTCAGGTCCAGGCTTGATACAACTCTCTCCACCATGGTCTCTGGTGTTCTCAGGTCCAGGCTTGATACAACTCTCTCCACCATGGTCTCTGGTGTTCTCAGGTCCAGGCTTGATACAACTCTCTCCACCATGGTCTCTGGTGTTCTCAGGTCCAGGCTTGATACAACTCTCTCCACCATGGTCTCTGGTGTTCTCAGGTCCAGGCTTGATACAACTCTCTCCACCATGGTCTCTGGTGTTCTCAGGTCCAGGCTTGATACAACTCTCTCCACCATGGTCTCTGGTGTTCTCAGGTCCAGGCTTGATACAACTCTCTCCACCATGGTCTCTGGTGTTGGTAAAGCAGAAGGATAGACTGTGATTAAACTATATACAACTTATAAAGGCTTTATATAGCATACATACAGTCTTCATAAGCAATACAAAATGTGTATAAATGGTGACAGAACAGCTCCCTATGTAGAGTGCATTGTCAAATGTGACATGACATACTATGTCAACTTCAAAATGTGGTCCTGTGTAGCTCAGTTGGAAGAGCATGGTGCTTGCAATGTTAGGGTTGTGGGTTGGGAGTCGAATTATGTAAATGTGACATAACCCCCTATGTCAACTTTGATAAAATCAATACTGATGGTGACATTACATGTGACATTGCATATCTTGAGGAAAGCCCCTAGAGATGTGAAGTCACCAGGTATCATGAGTTACATACCCCCCTAGAGATGTGAAGTCACCACTACTACTAATCTAACTGTCTGTAGGTCCAACAGAACACATTAAAACACACTACTACTAATCTAACTGTCTGTAGGTCCAACAGAACACACCACTACTACTAATCTAACTGTCTGTAGGTCCAACAGAACACATTAAAACACACCACTACTACTAATCTGTCTGTAGGTCCAACAGAACACATTAAAACACACCACTACTACTACTAATCTAACTGTCTGTAGGTCCAACAGAACACATTAAAACCCACCACTACTACTACTAATCTAACTGTCTGTAGGTCCAACAGAACACATTAAAACACACCACTACTAATGTAATTATAGAAATGATTCCAGAGGAAAACAAATAATAAACATTGCTATATGACTCACCTCTGAATGTGTTGGTCATCTATCTGACACAGGGTCACTGAGGAGGAGGAGGAAACCCCAAACCCAGGATAGAGGGGTTCAGTGAATGTGGTGTGTTCTGTGTAAAGGTGTGTCAGTGTACCAGAGGAGGACACACTATAGAAGGACAAAGTACCAGCTGGCCAGTCCAGATACACTCCAACTCTGTTAGAAACAGGACCTGGGATGGATCTGTTGACTCCAGCATGGTTAATGTGATAGCCTCTATCAGAGCAGGCTAAACACCAGGACTCCCCATTGCCTCCAATCCAACTGTCATCTTCCTCTCCCTTCCTCTTCATTCCTTTGTACACCACACCAATATCAGCCATGTCACCATCCCTCTCCACCTCCCAGTAATAACGAGATCCAGATAAGCCTTCTCTGCTGAGAACTTGGTAAAGACAGTCAAATCTGTCTGGATGGTCTTCATAATGCTGCTTCTCTTTCACACATGTCACCTTCCTGTTCCCCTCAGACAGAATCAGGTGTGGGTTTGCTGTATTTGGGTCGAGGGTGAGATGACAGGCATCTGTAGACAAAAGGAGAGCTTAAGCAAACCCCATCTTGATATAAAATGTTGTTTTGTAGATACAGAACAAGTATTGATTAGTTACTATAGTTCTGAATATGCAGTTAATTAGGATTGCAGAGACTTACATTTCTTCAGCCCTGATTTCAGCATGCACTCTCCACCATGATCCACACTGTAGGAGAAACAGGTTATTGACTGACAAAGACCTAATAAAGCAGTCAACATTTAAACAATATTGTTGTGTTCTGGTGCACTATCCAAGTTCATTACTAGAGACATACAGGTATTCTATCCTACCTACTGCATACAGAACAGAGTACAATTCATTACTAGAGACATACAGGTATTCTATCCTACCTACTGCATACAGAACAGAGTACAATTCATTACTAGAGACATACAGGTATTCTATCCTACCTACTGCATACAGAACAGAGTACAATTCATTACTAGAGACATACAGGTATTCTATCCTACCTACTGCATACAGAACGGAGTACAATTCATTACTAGAGACATACAGGTATTCTACCCTACCTACTGCATACAGAACAGAGTACAATTCATTACTAGAGACATACAGGTATTCTATCCTGCCTACTGCATACAGAACAGAGTACAATTCCAACAGGATATCAGAGATGCAGAAGAAGAGTATTCATGTGGTGATGATGTATGCTGTGTTGGAGTGCTAAGCCTGCTGGGTAAACTTCCCCTTAATTCTACCATCATGACCTCATGTTACTGACCCTACTACACTACATATGACACAACCACTGCTCACACTATTAGGACATCTATTCTGACTTACTTCAGCTTCATCAGTTTATATGTGGGATCCACCAGAGCAGCTGAAAGCAGTCCCCCTGCAGAGTCTCCTGGGTGATTGTAGCTCAGGTCCAGCTCTTTCAGGTGGGAGGGGTTTGACCTCAGAGCTGAAGACAGAGCAGCACAGCCCCCCTCTTTGACCAGACAGCCAGACAGCCTACAGAGAGACACAACAGCTGTCTAGGTTGGTGTACTGGTGTCAATCATCTTGTAGGTCACCCATACATTTGTCCATGACACAAACAATGTCATGAAACATCAGATTTTCAGAGTATTTGTTTTTACTAAGCTCAGTACAGCTTCTACCCCCAAGCCATCAGACTGCTGAACAATTAGCCAAATGGCCACCTGGACTATTTACATTGACACCCCCCCCTTTTGTTTTTACACTGCTGCTACTCACTGTTTATTATTTATCACTTTACCCCCAAATTACCTCGACTAACCTGTACCCCCACACATTGACTCGGTACCGGTACCCCCTGTATGTAGCCTCATTACTAACCTGTACCCCCACACATTGACTCGGTACCGGTACCCCCTGTATATAGCCTCATTACTAACCTGTACCCCCACACATTGACTCGGTACCGGTACCCCCTGTATATAGCCTCATTACTAACCTGTACCCCCACACATTGACTCGGTACCGGTACCCCCTGTATATAGCCTCATTACTAACCTGTACCCCCACACATTGACTCGGTACCGGTACCCCCTGTATATAGCCTCATTACTAACCTGTACCCCCACACATTGACTCGGTACCGGTACCCCCTGTATATAGCCTCATTACTAACCTGTACATCCACACATTGACTAGGTACCAGTATCCCCTGTATATAGCCTCATTACTAACCTGTACCCCCACACATTGACTCGGTACCGGTACCCCCTGTATGTAGCCTCATTACTAACCTGTACCTCCACACATTGACTCGGTACCGGTACCCCCTGTATATAGCCTCATTACTAACCTGTACCCCCACACATTGACTCGGTACCAGTATCCCCTGTATATAGCCTCATTACTAACCTGTACCCCCACACATTGACTCGGTACCAGTATCCCCTGTATATAGCCTCATTATTGTTAAGTCATTTTATTGTTTTACTTTTTACTTCGTAAATATTGTCTTAACTATTTATTGAACTGCATTGTTGGTTAAAGGCTTGTAAGTAAGCATTTCACTGTAAGGTCTACACCTGTTGTATTCGGCGCATATGACAAATAAAATTGGATTTGAGTACCGACCTGACTGAAACAGCTGTACTTACCCCAGTGTGTGTAGTTTACAGTCTGGATCCTCCAGTCCAGCAGACAGCAGTGTAACTCAGCTCAGTACAGACCTGACTGAAACAGCTGTACTTACCCCAGTGTGTGTAGTTTACAGTCTGGATCCTCCAGTCCAGCAGACAGCAGTGTAACTCAGCTCAGTACAGACCTGACTGAAACAGCTGTACTTACCCCAGTGTGTGTAGTTTACAGTCTGGATCCTCCAGTCCAGCAGACAGCAGTGTAACTCAGCTCAGTACAGACCTGACTGAAACAGCTGTACTTACCCCAGTGTGTGTAGTTTACAGTCTGGATCCTCCAGTCCAGCAGACAGCAGTGTAACTCCTGAGTCCTGCAGGTCATTGTCTCTCAGCTCCAGTTGTTTCAGTTGTGAGTTGGGTGAACTCAGGACTGAGGCCAGAACTGAACAGCAACCCTCTGTCAGACCACACTGACCTAGACTAGAGGGCAGAAGATCACATGATTAACACATGTTTAAAACATCCACATAATAACTAATACTGAAGATATTTAACTCACACTAGTGTCTGTATGTTGCAGAGTGGACTGGTTAGTCCAACACAGAGCAGCTCCACTCCTCTGTCTCCCAGGTCATTGTAGCTGAGGTCCAGTTCTCTCAGGGGGCAGTTTGGTTTCTGCAGAGCTGAGGCCAGAGTCTCACAGGATTCATATGTGAGGTAACCATTCAGTCTGCAGAGAGGAGATAATCTGTTAGCTATGCAAATCCTTCATTATAATGATACTGTATACATCAACACAATAACAGAACTTACAGTGCTCTCTTGCAGGTTTTCACTACCGGCAGCAACCTCTGATAACCTTCCTCTGATGTGTTGTATGTCTTCAGGTCAAACTCCTCCAGCACCTCCTCTGACATCAGTAACAGGTAGGCCAGGGCTGAACATTGGTCAGGTTTTAGTCTTGTTTCTGAAAGAGTTCCTGATCGCAGGGAGGTCTGCATGTCTTCAACTAGAGAGTTGGCACCAAGTTCATTCAAACAGTGGAACAAGTTGATGACCCTTTCTGGTGAGGATTCGTACTTGATCTTGTCTGAAAGGTACCTGACTGTTCTCTTAACGGTTTCCTCATTGCTCTGTGTTGTACTTCCTGTCTGTGTCAGGAGGCCTCGTAACAGATTCTGATTGGACTCCAGTGAGAGACCCAGAAGGAAGCGGAGGAACAGGTCCAGGTGTCCATTCTCACTCTTCAAGGCCTGGTCCACTGCTCTCCTGTGTAAGTCAGACAACTGGATTGACTCCTCCTCTTCATCATCACTAGTGGAGGAGAAAACATTTTCCTTCTTGTCCAGACATGATTCTAAAACATGCACTGCTGCTAGAAACTCCTGAATGCTCAGATGCACAAAGCTGTAGACCTTCTCTTGGTACAGCCCAGATTCTTCTTTAAAGATCTCTGTACACAATGCTGAGTACTCTGATGCCTCTGTGACATCAAGGCCACACTCTCTCAGGTCCTCCTCATAGAAGATCAGGTTGCCCTTCTGCAGCTGTTGGAAAGCCAGCTTGGCCAGTTTCAGGATCATCTCTTTGTCTGACTGAGACAGTTCCTTTGGGTTTGTTTCTGTGGCTTTGTTGTACTTCCTGTTCTTCACAATGATTTGGATGAGAATGAAGTGTGAGTACATCTGGGTCAGAGTTTTGGGGACTTCATCCTTCTCTGCCTCTTTCAGTATCATCTCAAGGACACTGGCTGATATCCAACAGAAGACTGGTATGTGGCACATGATGTGGAGGCTCCTTGATGTTTTTATTTGGGAGATGATTTCATTGGCCAGATTCTGATCTGGGATTTTGTTCCTGAAGTACTCCTCCTTCTGTGGATCATTGAACCCTCGTACCTCTGTCACCTGGTCAACACACTCAGGAGGGATCTGATTGGCTGCTGCAGGTTGTGTGGTTATCCAGAGGAGAGCAGAGGGAAGCAGATTCCCCTCGATGAGGTTTGTCAGCAGCACGTCCACTGAGGTTGGCTTTGTGACATCACAGCACTTCTCATTGTTTTTGAAGTCTAGAGGAAGTCGACACTCATCCAGACCATCAAAAATGAAAACAGTTTTGGTTTCACCATCTTCAATGCTGTCAATCTCTTTCAGCTCTGGGAAGTAGTGGGAAAGAAGTTGCATCAGACTGTATTGGTCCTTTTTCAGGTTCAGATCACGGAAAGGAAGAGGAAACATGAAATGAACGTCCTGATTTGCTTTTCCCTCTGCCCAGTCAAGGAGGAACTTCTGCACAGAGACTGTTTTTCCAATGCCAGCGATACCTTTTGTCAGCACAGTTCTGATAGGTTTGTCTTGTCCAGGTAAAGGCTTGAAGATGTCGTTGCATTTGATTGGTGTCTCTTGTGTGGTTTGTTTCTTGGATGCCATCTCTATCTGTCTAACCTCATGTTCATTATTGAGCCCTCCACTTCCACCCTCTGTGATGTAGAGCTCTATGTAGATGTCCTTTAACAGACTTTGGTTTCCATGGTGTCCAATTCCTTCAGATATGTGTTGATACTTGTGTTTCAGTTTAGCCTTGATGTCTTGTTGGACTGTCAGCAGAGTTTGACCTGTAGGAAAACAATGAGAGTTGGGACTCATCAGTTAATGTGTGTGTTTTATAAAGGGCCTTTGTACCATTCTTTGTGATATTGTATGAAACACAGTCTTACTTCTTCTGTCCAGAAGGTTGTATGTGATCTTTAATACATCCTCACTGTCCAAACTCTCCACTTCCTTATTGTCATCTGGTAATGGTTCCTGGCTGAAAGCAGGTGGCTGATCGCTCTTCATTGATAGCAGGCTGGTTGTAGGTGACTCTGCTCTGGGCTTCTGCACACTGAACAAAACAGGGAGACAGATCACCTCATCAATATCTCATCAATATCTCATCAATACCTCATCTACTTCATGTTAACAACTGTATAATGGAACTCATAGAAGTCCTGAAGTTAGTTTTAAAACTACAGTCTGCTATTGGTAAATCGATTTGGGGACTTTTAAATGAATGATGTAGACCTACATTTCATGTAATTTGGGAACACGTTTCTCTTTAGTTTCATATCTTTAAAACATGTTATGGACGCCAACAGCCAATGTAATAGCAGGGCGCGAAATACAAAACAGCAAAAATCTCATAATTCAATTTTCTCAAACATAGAACTATTATACACCCTTTTAAAGATAATCTTCTCGTTTATCCAACCACATGGTCCGATTTCAAAAAGGCTTTACGGCGAAAGCAAAACATTAGATTATGTTAGGACATCAACTTCACAAGAAAAACCACACAGCCATTTTCCAAGCAAGGAGAGGTATCACAAAAACCAGAAATACAGCTAAAATGAATCACTAACCTTTGACGATCTTCATCAGATGACACTCCCAGGACTCAATGTTACACAATACATGTATGTTTTGTTAGATAAAGTTAATATTTATATAAAAAAAAAAACATTTTACATTGGCGCGTGATGTTCAGAAAATGTGTTGCCACCTAAAACTTCCGGTGAATGAGCACATCAATTTACAAAAATACTCATCATAAATGTTGATAAACTTTAAAACAGTTATTGAAAGAATTATAGATATACTACTCCTTAATGCAACCGCTGTGTCAGATTTGAAAATAGCTTTACAGCGAAAGCACATTTTTCAATGTTCTGAGTACAGAGCTCAGCCACCAAAGCAAGCTATACAGTTACCCGCCAAGTTCTGGAGTCAACTAAAATCAGAATTAGTATTATAAATCTTCCCTTACCTTTGCTGATCTTCGTCGGAATGCACTCCTAGGACACCCACTTCCACAAATGTTATTTTTGTTCGAAATACTCCATATTTATGTCCAAATACCTCCTTTTGTTCGCGCGTTCAGATCACTATCCAAAGGCAAAATGCACGAGCGTAAAACCAGAGACAAAAAGTCAAAAATTCCATTACCATTCTTAGAAACATGTCAAACGATGTCTACAACCAATCCTTAGGGTCTTTTTAACATAAAACTTTGATAAAATTCCAACCGGTCAATAGCATATTCATTACAGATGAAAAATAAGGAGCGGCACGCCAAGTGTGCCCGTGCAGTAAACAACTTACTGCTCCCAGGCAGTCCACTGATTGACTGAGCTCCTATTCTCTGCCCAGTAACAGTAGACGGATTAAACAAGTTTCTAAAGGCTGTTGACAGCCAATGGAAGCCTTAGGAAGTGCAATGTGACCCCACAGACACTGTAGTTTCGATAGGGATTAGAAAGAAAAACTACAAGCCTCAGATTTCCCACTTCCTGGTTGGATTTTTCTCAGGTTTTTGCCTGCCATATGAGTTGTGTTATACTCACAGACATCATTCAAACAGTTTTAGAAACTTCAGAGTGTTTTCTATCCAAATCTACTAATAAAATGCAAATATTTGACTCTGGGCCTGAGTAGCAGGTAGTTTACTCTGGGCATGCTTTTCATCCGAACGTGAAAATACTGCCCCCTATCCCTAACAGGTTTAAGAGAACTGTATATTTTGCATGTTAAACAACAACTGCATGGCTGATCTCAAGTCCTTAAAACTGAGTGGCTGCTGTTCTGAATCCTCTGGAAGCCTTTTCCAGATAGCAAAACAATCTGAAGCTCCTGCACATGTCTGGGATCTCTACTTTACATAGTCTCTGCTCTAATTCACTGCCCAGAGAACAGACCACTCTGGTGATTTCAGTGATGAATGTTAAAAAATGAAAGTTAGATCTCAATCAATATCTACAAGATCACATACTGATAGTATTCTACAGAACCCAATATACAGTACAGGTCAAAAGTTTTAGAACACCTACTCATTCAAGGGTTTTTCTTTATTTTTACTATTTTCTACATTGTAGAATAACAGTGAAGACATCAAAACTATGAAATAACACATATGGAATCATGTAGTAACCAAAAAAGTGTTAAACAAATCAAAATATATTTTATATTTGAGATTCTTCAAATAGCCAACCTTTGCCTTGATGACAGCTTTGCACACTCTTGGCATTCAGACCCTGGTTCGATTCCAGGCTGTATCATAACCGGCCGTGATTGGGAATCCCATAGGGCAGTGCACAATTGGGAGTCATTGTAAATAAGAATTTGTTCTTAACTGACTTGCCTAGTTAAATACACACACACATACATATATATGTATATGTAAAAAAAAAAAAAAAGAAAGGCATGAAATGAAATGTATGCATTCACTACTGTAAGTCGCTCTGGATAAGAGCGTCTGCTAAATGACTAAAATGTAAATGCAAATGTATATATATATATATATATATATATATATACATACACACACACACACACATACATTAATAATCTATGGGATTATAATAATGACAGATCCCTGTGAGTTTGTATTCTGAATCTCATGGTAGCACATTGAGATTCATCGTTACAAGTACGATTCCTCTTCGCTACTTCCTGAGATTTGATTGATGGAACAATCCAGCCAATGGTTGCAACAATAGGCAGCTGTGGTTTTGGCTGATTGGTCAGGAGTAAAAAGATCCTGCCCCCAAAGCAGCTGAAACCGTTTTTTTTTTTTAATAGAAATCTCTTTCTATAAACTTACTAAACTGTTTACAGGTTTACAAATCTCTTGGTAACGTGACAATGACAGAACTCTGAGCGTGCACAGATAAAACATCTGCAAGTGTATTTTTGATTCACAGCAGAATGTTAATAGTAGTAAATGGGCCTGTAATAATTCTGAAAATAAATAATTCTTGCAAATCGTATTGAATTTATTCAAATGTCAAGTTCTAAGTTTGCCACCATTATTCAATTTCACACAACAAGGACTCCCGACAACAAGAACTCCCTAGCATCGCAGTTCTAGCTGTGCTACTAGAGATTCTGGGTTCGAGTCCAGGCCTGGTCGCAGCCGGCCACGACCGGGAGACCCATGGGGCGTACAATTGGCTCAGCGTCGTCCAGGTTAGGCAGGGTTTGGCCAGCAGGTGTCCCATTGCACACTAGCAACTCCTGTTTGGCGGGGTGGGCGCAGTGCACGTTGACACGGTCGCCAGGTGTACGGTGTTTCCTCCGACATGTTGGTGCGGCTGGCTTCCGGGTTAAGTGGGCGTTGTGTCAAGAAGCAGTGCGGCTTGGCTGGGTTGTGATTTCAGAGGACGCACGACTCTCGGCCTTCGCCTCTCCCGAGTCCGTACGGGAGTTGCAGCGATGAGGCAGGACTGTAACTACCAATTGGAAACCACGAAAAAGGGGTAAAAAAACAACACAACATGATACAAATGACAGATTTGTGAATCGTACTTGCAACCAAGAATCTCAATGTGTGACCACAAGATTCAAACTCACAGGGTTTTGTCATCATTATTATCCCACAAAGATCGATGCTTGGCTGCTGTTTGACCCCAAAAATTATATTCCTCTTGTTTCTACAACAGGAATGTAGGTAGTCCACCTGCACCATAACAGGAATGTCATCACGTAGGTAGTCTACCTGCACCATAACAGGAATCTATTAATGTAGGTAGTCTACCTGCACCATAACAGGAATCTATTAATGTAGGTAGTCTACCTGCACCATAACAGGAATGTCATCATGTAGGTAGTCTACCTGCACCATAACAGGAATCTATTAATGTAGGTAGTCTACCTGCACCATAAGAGGAATCTATTAATGTAGGTAGTCTACCTGCACCATAAGAGGAATCTATTAATGTAGGTAGTCTACCTGCACCATAACAGGAATCTATTAATGTAGGTAGTCTACCTGCACCATAACAGGAATCTATTAATGTAGGTAGTCTACCTGCACCATAACAGGAATCTATTAATGTAGGTAGTCTACCTGCACCATAACAGGAATCTATTAATGTAGGTAGTCTACCTGCACCATAACAGGAATCTATTAATGTAGGTAGTCTACCTGCACCATAACAGGAATCTATTAATGTAGGTAGTCTACCTGCACCATAACAGGAATGTCATCATGTAGGTAGTCTACCTGCACCATAATAGGAATCTATTAATGTAGGTAGTCTACCTGCACCATAACAGGAATGTCATCACGTAGGGAGTCTACATCCCTTGTGGGAAAATATTAATGTAATTTTTCTGCTGATTTTAGAATATTGACATTAAAATATGTCGCCAGCTGGAAAGAAACCTAGCTTGTGTTTGCAGTTGGTCCTAGGATTTTTTAACTTAATGATATAGGCCTACATGTTATCTAATTTGGAAACACTTCTCTTAAAATGTGTTGTATATCTTTAAAATAACTATATTTACAATTGATCTCTTACCTCTTAGAACTGGTGTCTTGAGGCAGACTCTTTTTAGAGGGTGTGGCCCCCTCCTCTCGGTCAGAATACTTCCTCTTAGAGGCAGTGCCTCTCTTCTCGCTCTCCCCAGAGAGACTCATTTCAGAGGCAGTGGTCCCCCTCCTCTCTCTCCCCAGAGAGACTCATCAGCTATCTGGATTTGGGTGAAGGAGAAATGGGGAGGCTTGGGCAAGTTGCTAGACTTGGGCAGCCGTAGAAAAATGCTTATTGAAATTCTCAATTATCACGGATTTATCGGTGGTGGCAGTGTTTCCTAGCCTCAGAGCAGTGGGCAGCTGGGAGGAGGTGCTCTTGTTCTCCATGGACTTTAGTGTCCCACAAGTTTTTGGAGTTTGTGCTACAGGATGCAAATTTCTATTTGAAAAAGCTAAGCTTTCCTAACTGCCTGTGTATATTGGTTCCTAACTTCCCTGAAAAGTTGCATATCGCGGGGGCTATTCGATGCTAATGCAGTACGCCACAGGATGTTTTTGTGCTGGTCAAGGGCAGTCAGGTCTGGAGTGAACCAAGGGCTATCTGTTCTTGGTTCTACATTTTTTTGAATGGGACATGCTTATTTAAGATGGTGAGGAAAGCACTTTTAAAGAATAACCAGGCATCCTCTCCTGACAGAATGAGATCAATGTCCTTCCAAGATACCCGGGCCAGGTCGATTAGAAAGGCCTGCTTGCTGAAGTGTTTTAGGGAGCGTTTGACAGTGATGAGGGGTGGTCGTTTGACCGCAGACCCATTACGGACGCAGGCAATGAGGCACCGACAGAGATGGTCACCTCGCTTCGCGTTCCTAGGAAACTATGCAGTATTTAATTTGTGTTATTTCTTATAATGTTACCCCAGGAAATCTTAGGTTTTATTACATACAGTTGGGAGGAACTATTGGATATAAGAGCAGCGTCAACTCACCAACATTACGACCAGGAATACAACTTTCCCGAAGCGGATCCTCTGTTTTGCCCACCACCCAAGACAATGGATCGGATCCCAGCCGGCGACCCAAAACAATGACGCCGTAGAAGGGGCAGACGGAGGGGTCTTCTGGTCAGGTTCCGTAGACGGGCACATCGCGCACCGCTCCCGAGCATACTACTCGCCAATGTCCAGTCTCTTGACAACAAGGTAGACGAAATCCGTGCAAGGGTAGCCTTCCAGAGAGACATCAGAGACTAACGTTCTTTGTTTCACGGAAATATGGCTCACTCGAGACACGCTTTCGGAGTCGGTACAGCCACCTGGTTTCTTCACGCATTGCGCTGACAGAAACAAGCATCTTTCTGGTAAGAAGAAGGGTGGGGGTGTACGCCTTATGATTAACGAGACGTGGTGTGATCATAACAACATACAGGAACTCAAGTCCTTCTGTTCACCTGACTTAGAATTCCTCACAATCAAATGCCGACCGCATTATCTACCTAGAGAATTCTCTTCGATTATAATCACAGCCGTATATATCCCCCCCAAGCAGACACATCGATGGCCCTGAACGAACTTCCTTTGACTATGTAAACTGGAAACCACATATTCTGAGGCTGCATTTATTGTAGCTGGGGATTTTAACAAGGCTAATCAGAAAACAAGGCTCCCAGATCATTGTTATTCTAACTTCTGCGACGCATATAAGGCCCTCCCCCGCCCTCCTTTTGGAAAAGCTGACCACGACTCCATTTTGTTGCTTCCAGCCTATAGACAGAAACTAAAACAGGAAGCTCCCGCGCTCAGGTCTGTTCAACGTTGGTCCGACCAATCGGAGTCCACGCTTCAAGATTGTTTCGATCACGTGGACTGGGATATGTTCCGCATTGCGGCAAACAACAACATTGATGAATACGCTGATTCGGTGAGCGGGTTTATTAGCAAGTGCATCGGCGATGTCGTACCCACAGCGTCTATTAAAACATTCCCAAACCAGAAACCGTGGATTAATGGCAGCATTCACGCAAAACTGAAAGCACGAACCACTGCTTTTAATCAGGGCAAAGTGACCGGATATATGACCGAATACAAACAGTGTAGCTATACCCTCCGCAAGGCAATCAAACAAGCTAAGCGTCAGTATAGAGACAAAGTAGTCGCAATTCAACAGCTCAGACACGAGAGGTAGGTGGCAGGGTCTACAGTCAATCACGGACTATAAAAGGAAAACCAGCCCTGTTGCGGACCAGGATGTCTTGCTCCCAGACAGACTAAACAACTTCTTTGCTCACTTTGAGGACAATACAGTGCCACTGACACGGCCCACTACCAAAACCTGCGGGCTCTCCTTCACTGCATCCGACGTGAGCAAAACATTTAAACGTGTCAACCCTCGCAAGGCTGCAGGCCCAGACGGCATCCCCAGCCACGTCCTCAGAGCATGCGCAGACCAGCTGGCTGGTGTGTTTACGGACATATTCAATCAATCCCTATCCCAGTCTGCTGTCCCCACATGCTTCAAGAGGGCCACCATTGTTCCTGTTCCCAAGAAAGCTAAGGTAACTGAGCTAAATGACTACCGCCCCGTAGCACTCACTTCCGTCATCATGAAGTGCTTTGAGAGACTAGTCAAGGACCATATCACCTCCACCCTACCTGACACCCTAGACACACTACAATTTGCTTACCGCCCCAATAGGTCCACAGATGACGCAATCACACTGCACACTGCCCTAACCCATCTGGACAAGATGAATACCTATGTGAGAATGCTGTTCATCAACTACAGCTCAGCATTTAACGCCATAGTACCCTCCAAACTCGTCATCAAGCTCGAGACCCCGCCCTGTGCAACTGGGATCTGGACTTCCTGACGGGCCACCCCAGGTGGTGAGGGTAGGTAACATCTCCACCCCGCTGATCCTCAACAATGGGGCCCCACAAGGGTGCGTTCTCAGCCCTCTCCTGTACTCCCTGTTCACCCACGACTGCGTGGCCATGCACGCCTCCAACTCAATCATCAAGTTTGCAGACGACACTGCAGTGGTAGGCTTGATTACCAACAACGACGAGATGGCCTACAGGGAGGAGGTAAGGGCCCTCGGAGTGTGGTGTCATTAAAATAACCTCACACTCAACGTCAACAAAACAAAGTGGATGATCGTGGACTTCAGGAAACAGCAGAGGGAGCACCCCCCTATCCACATCGACGGGACAGTAGTGGAGAGGGTAGAAAGTTAAGTTCCTCGGCGTACACATCACGGACAAACTAAAATGGTCCAACCACACAGACAGCGTGGTTAAGAAGGTGCAGCAGCGCCTCTTCAACCTCAGGAGGCTGAAGAAATTTGGCTTGTCACCAAAAACACTCAAACTTTTACAGATGCACAATCGAGAACATCCTGTCGGGCTGTATCACCGCCTGGTACGGCAACTGCTCCGCCCATAACCGTAAGGCTCTCCAGAGGGTAGTGAGGTCTGCACAACGCATCACCGGGTGCAAACTACCTGCCCTCCAGGACACCTACACCACCCGATGTCACAGGAAGGCCAAAAAGATCACGACCCGAGCCACTGCCTGTTCACCCCGCTACCATCCAGAAGGTGAGGTCAGTACAGGTGCATCAAAGCTGGAACCGAGAGACTGAAAAACAGCTTCTATCTCAAGGCCACCAGACTGGTAAACAGCCATCACTAACGTTGAGTTGCCAACATACTGACTCAACTCCAGCCACTTTCATAATGGAAAAATTGATGTAATCAATGTATCACTAGCCACTTTAAACAATGCCTCTTCATAGAATGTTTACATACCCTACATCACTCATCTCATATGTATATACTGTACTTTATACCATCTACTGCATCTTGCCATCTTGATGTAATGTACCACTAGCCACTTTAAACAATGCACTTTTATATGTTTACATATCCTACACTACTCATCTCATATGTATATACTGTACTCTATACCATCCACTGCATCTTGCCTATGCCGTTCTATACCGTCACTCATTCATATATTTTTTTATGTACATATTAATTCCTTTACACTTGTGTGTATAAGGTAATTGTTGTGAAATTGTTAGGTTAGATTACTTGTTGGATATTACTGCATTGTCGGAACTAGAAGCACAAGCATTTCGCTACACTCGCATTAACATCTGCTAACCATGTGTATGTGACAAATAAAATTTGATTTGATCGCTGAGATCCTGGTTGAAAACAGCAGAGGTGTATTTGGAGGGCAGGTTGGTTAGGATGATATCTATGAGGGTGCCCGTGTTTACGGATTTGGGGTTGTACCTGGTAGGTTCATTGATCATTTGTGTGAGATTGAGGGCATCAAGCTTAGATTGTAGGATGGCCGGGGTGTTAAGCATGTCCCAGTTTAGGTCACCTAGCAGCATGAGCTCTGAAGATAGATTGGGGGCAATCATTTCACATATGGTGTCCAGGGCACAGCTGGGGGCAGAAGGTGGTCTATAGCAAGGGGCAACCGTGAGAGACTTGTTCTGAAAAGGTGGATTTTTAAAAGTAGAAGCTCAAATTGTTTGGTCACAGACCTGGATAGTTAGCCTGCAGAGTTTTGTCAATCTCTGCAGTAGATTGCAACTCCGCCCCCTTTGGCAGTTCTATCTTGTCGGAAAATGTTAAAGTTAGGGATGGAAATTTCAGGCTTGGCTGGGTTGTGATTACGGAGAACGCACGAATCCGCACGGGAGACGCAGCGATGAGACAAGACTAATTACCAATTGGATGCCACAAAATTGGGGAGGAAAAAAAGGCTAAAAAAATAAAAAGGATAATCACAATCATGTGCAGTCAATCGCCCATACACTACCTCACAACCCTAAACCCTACCTCACAACCCTAAGCCCTACCTCACAGCCCCATACCCTACCTCATAGCCCCATACACTACCTCACAGCCCCATAAACTACCTCATAGCCCCATACCCTACCTCACAGCCCCATACCCTACCTCACAGCCCCATACACTACCTCACAGCCCCATACCCTACCTCACAATCCCATACCCTACCTCACAACCCCATACCCTACCTCACAGCCCCATACCCTACCTCACAACCCTACCTCATAGCCCCACACCCTACCTCATAGCCCCACACCCTACCTCATAGCCCCATACACTACCTCACAGCCCCATACACTACCTCACAGCCCCATACCCTACCTCACAGCACCATACCCTACCTCACAGCACCATACCCTACCTCACAGCACCATACCCTACCTCACAACCCTACCTCATAGCCCCACACCCTACCTCATAGCCCCACACCCTACCTCATAGCCCCATACCCTACCTCACAACCCCATACCCTACCTCATAGCCCCAAACCCTACCTCACAGACCCATACCCTACCTCATAGCCCCAAACCCAACCTCACAGCACCATACCCTACCTCACAGCCCCATACACTACCTCACAACCCCATACCCTACCTCACAGCACCATACCCTACCTCACAGCACCATACCCTACCTCACAGCCCCACACCCTACCTCATAGCCCCAAACCCTACCTCACAGCCCCAAACCCAACCTCATAGCCCCAAACCCAACCTCACAGCACCATACCCTACCTCACAGCACCATACCCTACCTCACAGCACCATACCCTACCTCACAGCACCATACCCTACCTCACAACCCCATACCCTACCTCATAGCCCCATACCCAACCTCACAGCCCCATACCCTACCTCACAGCCCCATACCCTACCTCACAGCCCCAAACCCTACCTCACAGCCCCATACCCTACCTCACAACCCTACCTCATAGCCCCATACCCTACCTCACAGCACCATACCCTACCTCACAGCACCAAACCCTACCTCACAGCACCATACCCTACCTCACAGCACCATACCCTACCTCACAACCCTACCTCATAGCCCCACACCCTACCTCATAGCCCCACACCCTACCTCATAGCCCCACACCCTACCTCACAACCCCATACCCTACCTCATAGCCCCAAACCCTACCTCATAGCCCCAAACCCTACCTCACAGACCCATACCCTACCTCATAGCCCCAAACCCTACCTCACAGCACCACACCCTACCTCACAGCACCATACCCTACCTCACAGCACCATACCCTACCTCACAGCCCCATACACTACCTCACAACCCCATACCCTACCTCATAGCCCCATACCCTACCTCACAGCACCATACCCTACCTCACAGCCCCACACCCTACCTCATAGCCCCAAACCCTACCTCACAGCCCCAAACCCAACCTCATAGCCCCAAACCCAACCTCACAGCACCATACCCTACCTCACAGCACCATACCCTACCTCACAGCACCATACCCTACCTCACAGCACCATACCCTACCTCACAACCCCATACCCTACCTCATAGCCCCATACCCAACCTCACAGCCCCATACCCTACCTCACAGCCCCATACCCTACCTCACAGCCCCAAACCCTACCTCACAGCCCCATACCCTACCTCACAACCCTACCTCATAGCCCCATACCCTACCTCACAGCACCATACCCTACCTCACAGCACCAAACCCTACCTCACAGCACCATACCCTACCTCACAGCACCATACCCTACCTCACAACCCTACCTCATAGCCCCACACCCTACCTCATAGCCCCACACCCTACCTCATAGCCCCACACCCTACCTCACAACCCCATACCCTACCTCATAGCCCCAAACCCTACCTCATAGCCCCAAACCCTACCTCACAGACCCATACCCTACCTCATAGCCCCAAACCCTACCTCACAGCACCACACCCTACCTCACAGCCCCATACCCTACCTCACAGCCTCATACCCTACCTCACAGCCCTGTAGACTATAATATAACCCCATACCCTACCTCATAGCCCTGTAGACTATAATATAACCCCATACCCTACCTCATAACCCTGTAGACTATAATATAACCCCATACCCTACCTCATAGCCCTGTAGACTATAATATAACCCCATACCTTACCTCATAGCCCTGTAGACCCCATACCCTACCTCATAACCCTGTAGACTATAATATAACCCATACCCTACCTCATAGCCCTGTAGACTATAATATAACCCCATACCCTACCTCATAGCCCTGTAGACTATAATATAACCCCATACCCTACCTCATAACCCTGTAGACTATAATATAACCCCATACCCTACCTCATAACCCTGTAGACTATAATATAACCCCATACCCTACCTCATAACCCTGTAGACTATAATATAACCCCATACCCTACCTCATAGCCCTGTAGACTATAATATAACCCCATACCCTACCTCATAGCCCTGTAGACTATAATATAACCCCATACCCTACCTCATAGCCCTGTAGACTATAATAACCCCATACCCTACCTCATAACCCTGTAGCCTATAATATAACCCCATACCCTACCTCATAGCCCTGTAGACTATAATATAACCCCATACCCTACCTCATAGCCCTGTAGACTATAATATAACCCCATACCTTACCTCATAGCCCTGTAGACCCCATACCCTACCTCATAACCCTGTAGACTATAATATAACCCATACCCTACCTCATAGCCCTGTAGACTATAATATAACCCCATACCCTACCTCATAGCCCTGTAGACTATAATATAACCCCATACCCTACCTCATAGCCCTGTAGACTATAATATAACCCCATACCCTACCTCATAGCCCTGTAGACTATAATATAACCCCATACCCTACCCCATAGCCCTGTAGACTATAATATAACCCCATACCCTACCTCATAGCCCTGTAGACTATAATATAACCCCATACCCTACCTCATAACCCTGTAGACTATACTATAACCCCATACCCTACCTCATAACCCTGTAGACTATAATATAACATTGACTAGGCTGATCAATATGAATCTGCATCAATGTAAAGAAGCCTAAAAATATCATTATTGAAAGTTGAAATCAGTCATGTTATAATATAAGAACTCTGCCGATGTCTTACCCCCTAAATCACCTTTCTCTGCGATGGCCTAACTTCTCCAAAACACGTTTCTACATAACATTGTAAAAGAACGCTACAAACCTCAGAAACATTTTTCTTACGACCGATGGTGTCCAGTGCTTCTTCTACTTCCTTATAAATGTACTTCCTGTTTCAACACGGTAGGCGGGTTCAACACGTATAAGTTTATATTATATATTCATATTTATGTTATGTAAAGGCTCCATACACTTCATGTAAGTATTCAGCCCATATAATATGAATTTCTGGTAAAAGTGAATTTAGATTTTATTTCAGGATTTGGTTGGGTGATGTTTTGCAGTGCTACCAGCAGAGGGCAGTGTAACAACAACCAGGTTTGGCAGAAGGACGCTAGACGGTCATATCTGTGTTGTTATGGTAACATGAGGTTGGGTAACCAACGATATACAATGATTCTGCAAACCCCCAAAAATATTGATTATAATATATAGCATATGAAGTTAAAAATATACTATTTATAATGTGAAGTTACAGTGAACTAATCACACTTATCAAAAACACATTACCACACACAGACCGACACACATTCACAGATAGACACACACACACACACACAGACCAACACAAATTCACAGATAGACACACACACACACACACAAATTCACAGACAGACACACACACACACACACACACAGACTGACTCTCATTCACAGGTAGACACACACACAGACCGACACAGAAACACACACACATAAATACATTCCATTCATCGAAAATGTATTTGACAGGGATACTGCGTATCAATCAACATTTCTGTAAATGTGACAGATTTAGCCAGCTAGCTAAACTTATTGTTGCCCCCCTAACACTTACACACCTGATTCTACCAATCAAAAGGCTTGATGATGACTTCATTAGTAGAATCAGAATCAGTTGTTCTAAAGGACAACTAAAATATACAGCTCCTTGGGGGTCCCAGAGGAGACGTTCGGAATAAACTGACCTAGAACAATGTGATACAAATTAACTCATTATTTATTATCTCAACAATTCACACACAAAGACAGAGAGAGAGAGAGAGAGACGGGGACACACACACAAAAGAGTACATACGCACACACAGACTCACAGAAAGAGATACAGACACACAGAGATTAAAAGAATACTGAAAAATAAACACAATATTTCACTTTTACAAAAAAATATAATTCAGGTCTATATTTTCATAGTGACTATGTACATGTTGGGGGCCACTTCCATTTTAATTCCAGTCAATTCAGAAAATCAACCAAATTCCAAATCTAAATTGTTTAAATTGAAAAGCATTGAGGAGAATTTGAATTAGAGTTTCAGTCTACTTCCTGAATAACTGGAATTTAAATGAAATTGACCCCAGCCCTGACTATGTATTGGTTTACCAACCTTTGTCAATATATTTTTCAATAATGAATTCTCACACCCAGGGGCCATTTAAATCAAATCACATTTTATTGGTCACATACACATATTTAGCAGATGTTATTGTGGGTGTAGTGAAATGCTTGTGTTCCTAGCTCCAACAGTGCAGCTGTATCTAACAATACACAACAATACACACACATCTAAACGTAGAAGAATGGAATTAAGAAATATAGAAATATGTGATGACAGACAGACAGACAGACAGACAGACAGACAGACAGACAGACAGACAGACAGACGCACACAAGCGCAGGCGCAGACAGACACGTTGACGAACACACACTCTCCTTCCTGCTAACTTTATAACATGCATATGGCACCGTTTCTAGTGGTTGAAGAATTGCATTTCAAGAAGGCAAGTAGATTAGTGTTTTGTGCAAATGAGGGATATGATGGACACGCTTATTCATAACAATAAAAAGGTTAATAACAAGGTGCAATCATTTGCCCTTAGTGAGAATAGAGAACATCCATTTCGTTTCTTTGCATTTTCAAATAATTAGAAATAGCGATCTATTTCCGAGGTATTTATTTATTTCGTTTCCATGATCGTTACATAATAAATCCCTCATCTTTTCTGTGATGGTTTCATACTCACAACGTAGAATATAGGCCTACGAGTTTACCATTCGTCCCATCTCTCGTTTAGTTGGACCCACTACACAGCAGTAAATAGAAAA
This sequence comes from Salmo trutta, assembly GCF_901001165.1. Lineage (NCBI taxonomy): Eukaryota > Metazoa > Chordata > Actinopteri > Salmoniformes > Salmonidae > Salmo > Salmo trutta. The sequence goes on from NW_021823412.1 coordinate 1,606,515, forward strand.
GTTATTTCAAGTATTTTGCTCTAACACCAGATGCCTAATTTGTAAACGTTGTCTACACATGCATGTGCAAGTTTTCACGCAAATGTTGTAAGTTATAAAAACTGAACTTGACATGAGAATTTGCTAATCCAACCTTTAGACCATGTGTATGCACAGTTTCTAGTGGTTGAGGTCTTGCATTGCGACAGTAGACTAGTTTTAGTCTTGTACAGATGGGGAATATATGACGAGACTCTTATTCAGAACAAAACAACAGACAGGCCGAGCTAAATATAATGAGATGCAAATCATTTGCTGTTAGTGAGAATGGCGAAAATCGATGTATCTTTACATTCTAAAATAGTGAATAATCTTTGCTGTTATTTATTTAATGTCCTAGATCATTGCAAAAATAAATTCCTCACCTTTTCTGAATGTGTGATGGTTTCAAAGGCTACTCGCAAAATAACATACAGACCTACAAGTTAGGACTGGCTACTATTCGTCCCATCTCTCATTAAATTGGACCCACTTCACAGTAGTACATAGATAAACTACGGTATTTCAAGCACACTATTTTGCTTTATGCGCTCGGATCCAAAGCGCAGTTTAACGTTAGAACAGACCGTTCTCCTTTTCCATTGACGTGTGTAGGCTAAGCCTGAATACTGTCATGTGACATTTCTTCAGTGGACAATATTTCATTTATAAACATAATTCATTATCATAATCATTGTACAGTACATTCCTCATATTTTCTGGCCATGATGAGGTCATATTCCCGATGTAGCCGTACAACAAATGACCATGCGCATTTCTCATTGAATTGGGCCAATTAGAGGCTATTGTTTAAAATGTTTTCTCAATGCAGATGACACAGCCCAACCTCACATTCAATTCACGCATAAAAGAACATAATTAATTTCAGCAGATTTCGTGCGTTTTTGTGCATTTTTGTGTGGTATGAAAAGGAAAACTGTAATGACTGTTTTCCTACTTGCACTTGTTGCAAAATCCTCCGTGTCTCTTCCTATCACTATAACAGTGATGTTGAATCCCCCAGTTCCACCGCCCTGCTCTGGATCATGCCATGGTGGCAGAAAGAACAAGGGAAGGAAAGAACCATAGAATAAATGGAACATTCTGCTATCACTCCGTGGATCCAACACCAAGAAAACACACATCCCCTCAGGAAAAAACACTGGCATGTCACGCTCTGCTCTGCCCGTCGCTGCCAGCCACCAGCATGACTGACACTTCATCGGTGTCTCTCTACTGGCACTGTGCGATAGTCTCTGCTCCCATTGAGAACTTCACCCCCTACACACCTGCATAGCTGAGTGGGGAGAGAGATTCTGAAGAAATGCAGAAATAAGAAGTGAAATACTCTCATCCGCCGAGCTACAACCGAGATAGTAGAGCTGCTCATCGATTTCGCTGGTGTCGTAATGCAGCCGTGTTCCTGTCTCTGACTTCCTCTGCAGCCTCTTCCTTGTCTGATCAGGGCAGAATGCCCGGCTGTCTTAAATAAAAATCATTTTAAAAGGTTCTGTTCCTAGCAGAGGTGATCAAAGCAGCTTTCACGGCTGGTTTGGCAGAATTATCTGTGCTGCAGGGGCTGTGGTATCTTCCGTCTTTGCTCTGTTGTGAAACTGTGCTCAGTGTATCGGTCTGACAGTGCTCCCGACTCGACAGTGCCCTAGTAGGCTACAGTCATCTCTCAATATCTACAATAACACTTATTAGGAAGGTTATCCGAATGAATTAGGATATGAAATGGCATGTCAAGTCAATCACTATAAAACCAAGCTGTATTGGATAGAAAATAGACAGTAAGTTATCCTACCCGGACGAAGCATACTACTAATCTACTGGAGAAATGTGTCTCACTTTTGTAAGTGAATGGAAATACAAGTCACTATAAAACCAAGCTGTATTGGATAGTAAATAGACAGTAAGTTATCCGACCCGGACGAAGCATACTACTAATCTACAGGAGAAATGTATGTCTCACTTTTGTAAGTGAGTGGAAATACAAGTCACTATAAAACCATCACTGCCTCTCTACTCACTGACACTGAGCTGTCCGAAGAAACCAGAAGGGAGCTGCCAACCGTCATCATCAGAAGAACAAATCAGCCAGAAGTCAGAAACACTCAGATTGACTGCTGCCAAGGCTTGAACACTGCCAGAGAGAACTGCGTTGATTATGAAGAGGAAAATAACCTTTACTGTTTTCCTACTTGCACTTGTTGCAAAATCCTCCGTGTCTCTTCCTATCACTATAACAGTGATGTTGAACCACCCAGTTCCACCGCCCTGCTCTGGATCATGCCATGGTGGCAGAAAGAACAAGGGAAGGAAAGAACCATAGAATAAATGGAACATTCTGCTATCACTCCGTGGATCCAAGACCAAGAAAACACACATCCCCTCAGGAAAAAACACTGGCATGTCACGCTCTGCTCTGCCCGTCGCTGCCAGCCACCAGCATGACTGACACTTCATCGGTGTCTCTCTACTGGCACTGTGCGATAGTCTCTGCTCCCATTGAGAACTTCACCCCCTGCACACCTGCATAGCTGAGTGGGGAGAGAGATTCTGAAGAAATGCAGAAATAAGAAGTGAAATACTCTCGTCCGCCGAGCTACAACCGAGATAGTAGAGCTGCTCATCGATTTCACTGGTGTCGTAATGCAGCCGTGTTCCGGATATGAATAGTGAACTCTTTTCATAACATACTCTGTAAGCTATTATACATCATAGTCTCTGCTCCCATTGAGAACGTCACCCCCTACACACCTGCATAGCTGAGTGGGGAGAGAGATTCAGAAGAAACGCTGACTTCCTCTGCAGCCCAGCCCACTGAATTTGTACGAGGCCGCCTACAATTGATACGCCACATTGCATCAACCAATGGTTGTGTGCCATGTCACTGACAATAATAAAGTACATATTTCATGCAGAACGCTCCGTCTTCAGTCTTTCAAATAATATGTTTAGATATTCAGGAGGCTGTATGTCTGTATTATCACAGCACTATAAGAAAAGGGGCTCCTCAAAATCCATTGTGAGACTAAAAACGTCCTAAGGCTCGTCCATAACAACGACGAGACAGCCTATAGACAGACAAGAAGCGCAGTGTCTAACAGCGATGTGCAGTGGAAACAACCTGGAGCTGAACACAAAGAAAAGAAAGAACATCATAGAGGATTTTAGAAATGTTTTATTTCTTCCATTTGACTGTTTTACTGTGTACCTCTGTGTGCTGTGTAGGCCTATTATATGTGAGAGAGCTCCAAACGATAATTCCAATGTATTACTTTTAATAGGTCCTTGCAAAAGGCAAATATACTACTTGAATAAAATGGATTAAACTACTTGAATAAAACATAGAAAAGCTTCAGATTGAGTTTGGAACTGTCAGATAATTTCTGTACCACAGAAAAATAACGATAGTAAAATGTATCGTAATGAAACAGGCAGGGAGCAGGCCTCGAACCCTCGACCTTCTAGCACGAAGTCCAGCGCGTCATCGACTGCGCCCCCAAAACATGCTCAAGCGGAATTATCGCTATCCGCGCTTATAAACCCAGGGTCGTTACACTAGATAATGATATTTTGTACGTACGATGATATTATGATATTTAAGAAAAGTGGACAGAGGACACAGGGACATGGTTATGCTACTTGGATTAGTCTGCTGGTTTGACGTTCAAAAAGCGGCTTCACTCGGTTGGATAAAACAACCTAGGCTGGATAAAACGACCTCGGCTGGATAAAACGACCTCGGCTGGATAAAACGTCCTCATCTGCATAAAACAACCTCGGTTGGATAAAACGTCCTCATCTGCATAAAACAACCTCGTGTTTGATAAAACATCCTCGGCTGGATAAAACAACCTCGTGTTTGATTAAACATCCTCGGCTGGATAAAACAACCTCGTGTTTGATTAAACGTCCTCGGTTGGATAAAATGCGCTCGGCTGGATAAAACAACCTCGTGTTTGATTAAACGTCCTCGGCTGGATAAAACGACCTCGGCTGGATAAAACAACCTCGGCTGGATAAAACAACCTCGGCTGGATAAAATGCGCTCGGCTGGATAAAATGCGCTCGGCTGGATAAAATGCGCTCGGCTGGATAAAATGCGCTCGGCTGGATAAAATGCGCTCGGCTGGATAAAACGCGCTCGGCTGGATAAAACACGCTAGGCTGGATAAAACGCGCTCGGCTGGATAAAACAACCTCAGTTGGATAAAACAGCCTCGGTTGGATAAAACGTCCTCGTCGTCGGTTGGATAAAACGTCCTCGGCTGGATAAAACAACCTCGGCTGGAAAAAACAACCTCGGTTGGATAAAATGCACTCGGCTGGATAAAACGTCCTCGGTTGGATAAAACGTCCTCGGCTGGATAAAACGACCTCGGTTGGATAAAACGACCTCGGCTGGATAAAACGACCTCGGTTGGATAAAACGTCCTCGGCTGGATAAAACAACCTCGGCTGGATAAAATGTCCTCGGCTGGATAAAACAACCTCGGTTGGATAAAATGTCCTCGGCTGGATAAAACAACCTCGGTTGGATAAAATGTCCTCGGCTGGATAAAACGTCCTCGGCTGGATAAAATGCGCTTGACTGGATAAAATGCGCTCGGCTGGATAAAACAACCTCGGTTGGAATAAACGTCCTCGGCTGGATAAAATGCGCTCGGCTGGATAAAACAACCTAGGTTGGATAAAACGTCCTCGGCTGGATAAAATGCGCTCGGCTGGATAAAACGTCCTCGGCTGGATAAAACGCGCTCGGCTGGATAAAATGCGCTTGACTGGATAAAATGCGCTCGACTGGATAAAACGTCCTCGGTTGGATAAAACGACCACGGCTGGATAAAACAACCTCGGTTGGATAAAACGACCTCGGTTGGATAAAACGACCACGGTTGGATAAAATGCGCTCGGCTGGATAAAACAACCTCGGTCGGATAAAACGACCTCGGCTGGATAAAACGACCTCGGCTGGATAAAACGACCTCGGCTGGATAAAACGACCTCGGTTGGATAAAACGACCTCGGCTGGATAAAACGTCCTCGGTTGGATAAAACGTCCTCATCTGCATAAAACAACCTCGGTTGGATAAAACGTCCTCATCTGCATAAAACAACCTCGTGTTTGATAAAACATCCTCGGCTGGATAAAACAACCTCGTGTTTGATTAAACATCCTCGGTTGGATAAAATGCGCTCGGCTGGATAAAACAACCTCGGCTGGATAAAACAACCTAGGTTGGATAAAACAACCTCGGCTGGATAAAACGTGCTCGGCTGGATAAAACAGCCTCGGCTGGATAAAATGCGCTCGGCTGGATAAAACGTGCTCGGCTGGATAAAACGTGCTCGGCTGGATAAAACGCGCTCGGCTGGATAAAACACGCTAGGCTGGATAAAACGCGCTCGGCTGGATAAAACAACCTCAGTTGGATAAAACAGCCTCGGTTGGATAAAACGTCCTCGTCGTCGGTTGGATAAAACGTCCTCGGTTGGATAAAACAACCTTGGTTGGAAAAAACAACCTCGGTCGGGTAAAATGCGCTCGGCTGGATAAAACAACCTCGGCTGGAAAAAACAACCTCGGTTGGATAAAATGCGCTCGGCTGGATAAAACAACCTCGGTTGGATAAAATGCACTCGGCTGGATAAAACGTCCTCGGCTGGATAAAACGACCTCGGCTGGATAAAACGACCTCGGCTGGATAAAACAACCTCGGCTGGATAAAACGACCTCGGCTGGATATAACGCGCTCGGCTGGATAAAACAACCTCGGTTGGAATAAACGTCCTCGGCTGGATAAAATGCGCTCGGCTGGATAAAACATCCTAGGTTGGATAAAACTTCCTCGGCTGGATAAAATGCGCTCGGCTGGATAAAACAACCTCGGTTGGATAAAACGACCTCGGCTGGATAAAACGTCCTCAGTTGGATAAAACAACCTCGGCTGGATAAAACAACCTCGGCTGGATAAAACATCCTAGGTTGGATAAAACTTCCTCGGCTGGATAAAATGCGCTCGGCTGGATAAAACAACCTCGGTTGGATAAAATGTCCTCGGCTGGATAAAACAACCTAGGTTGGATAAAACGTCCTCGGCTGGATAAAACGACCTCGGTTGGATAAAATGTCCTCGGCTGGATAAAACAACCTAGGTTGGATAAAACGTCCTCGGCTGGATAAAACGCGCTCGGCTGGATAAAATGCGCTTGACTGGATAAAATGCGCTCGACTGGATAAAACGTCCTCAGTTGGATAAAACGACCACGGTTGGATAAAACGACCTCGGCTGGATAAAACGACCACGGCTGGATAAAACGCGCTCGGTTGGATAAAACGACCACGGCTGGATAAAACGACCTCGGCTGGATAAAACAACCTCGGCTGGATAAAACAACCTCGGCTGGATAAAACAACCTCGGTTGGATAAAACGACCTCGGTTGGATAAAACAGCCTCGGTTGGATAAAACGACCTCGGCTGGATAAAACAACCTCGGCTGGATAAAACGTCCTCGGCTGGATAAAACGACCTCTGTTGGATAAAACGACCTCGGCTGGATAAAACGTCCTCGGCTGGATAAAACAACCTCGGCTGGATAAAACGACCTCGGCTGGATATAACGCGCTTGGCTGGATAAAACATCCTTTGTTGCATAAAACGGAAGAAATGCTGAGCTCCTCTGCAGCCCAGCCCACTGAATTTGTACGAGGCCGCCTACAATTGACACGCCACATTGCATCAACCAATGGTTGTGTGCCATGTCACTGACAATAAAGTACATATTTCATGCAGAACGCACCGTCTTCAGTCTTTCAAATAATATGTTTAGATATGAAGGAGGCTGTATGTCTGTATTATCACAGCACCGTGTCTCGGTCTGACAAGACTCCCGACTCGACAGTGCTCTAGTAGGATACAGTCATCTCTCAATATCTACAATAACACTTATTAGGAAGGTTAACCGAATGAATTAGGATATGAAATGGAAAGTCAAGTCAGTCAATATAAAACCAAGCTGTATTGGATAGAAAATAGTTGACAGTAAGTTATCCTACCCGGACGAAGCATACTACTAATCTACTGGAGAAATGTGTCTCACTTTTGTAAGTGAATGGAAATACAAGTCACTATAAAACCAAGCTGTATTGGATAGTAAATAGACAGTAAGTTATCCTACCCGGACGAAGCATACTACTAATCTACTGGAGAAATGTGTCTCACTTTTGTAAGTGAATGGAAATACAAGTCACTATAAAACCAAGCTGTATTGGATAGTAAATAGACAGTAAGTTATCCTACCCGGACGAAGCATACTACTAATCTACCTGAGAAATGTGTCTCACTTTTGTAAGTGAATGGAAATACAAGTCACTATAAAACCATCACTGCCTCTCTACTCACTGACACTGAGCTGTCCGAAGAAACCAGAAGAGAGCTGCCAACCGACATCAGAAGAAGAACAAATCAGCCAGAAGTCAGAAACACTCAGATTGACTGCTGCTAAGACTTGAACACTGCCAGAGAGAACTGCGTTGATTATGAAGAGGAAAATAACCTTTACGGTTTTCCTACTTGCACTTGTTGCAAAATCCTCCGTGTCTCTTCCTATCACTATAACAGTGATGTTGAATCCCCCAGTTCCACCGCCCTGCTCTGGATCATGCCATGGTGGCAGAAAGAACAAGGGAAGGAAAGAACCATAGAATAAATGGAACATTCTGCTATCACTCCGTGGATCCAACACCAAGAAAACACACATCCCCTCAGGAAAAAACACTGGCATGTCACGCTCTGCTCTGCCCGTCGCTGCCAGCCACCAGCATGACTGACACTTCATCGGTGTCTCTCTACTGGCACTGTGCGATAGTCTCTGCTCCCATTGAGAACTTCCCCCCCTACACACCTGCATAGCTGAGTGGGGAGAGAGATTCAGAAGAAATGCAGAAATAAGAAGTGAAATACTCTCGTCCGCCGAGCTACAACCGAGATAGTAGAGCTGCTCATCGATTTCACTGGTGTCGTAATGCAGCCGTGTTCCGGTTATGAATAGTGAACTCTTTTCATAACATACTCTGTAAGCTATTATACAATGGCATTGTATTATGCCATTACAGCTAGAGTGTAGTTTGCCTTGACATGAATAAAACCAAATTAATGATCAGTCAGAGATGTGTGTTGTGCTTTTATTCATAATATATATGAAACGTGACTGTATAACATAGTGCTCCTGCACATATCACGCCATTGGTGTTAACCCATACATGTCGCCCCATAGTAAAAGTTATACCAATCCTTTAAAGGACATATGATTATTCAACATAAACTTCAACTGGGTTCTCCTGATCAACACCTCGGTGCTTAACTGTGTGACAGTAGCAAGACTGTCATTGTCTTCTTCCTCACATCCCTCCGCAAGCCTCAGCCCATGGATGAGTTTGGTGTATATGTCCGAGAGTGTTGTTCCGTGGATTATGGTGATGGAGAGATGCCCGGTTATTTCACCTATGTTATCAGAGGTGCTCTGGATCAAGACTTTGATGTGAGGCGTATTTTCGTCTACAATGGCAATTCTATACCTTGATGTATTTGTCTTGTGTTGTTGTGTACTGTACTCATGTGTTATTGTGTACCAATGACACCGGCTTATGTTAGACACCAAACACTTTACGGTACATATTCCTAACATCATTCTCAATCAAATCTCTTTTATGATGAGAAGCATCAACCAGGATGTGGTAACAGGTAAAGGTCTCTTATGAAGGTCACATAACCAACAAGGTCATTGCTGCTCCAATACCAGCCAATCCAACAAGGGTAATAATAATGTTCCTAGATCTGGACTCCGGTTCTGCTACTGGATAGAACTCCACGAACCCATTCTGGAAACACTTCAAAAGAAATATTAGATTACAGGTAGACCAGGACAATGGTGGCATCTCTCAGTCATTACTGAACGTACCCAGGAGTTATGTTTGACTAGCCAGTCCTTGTGGTGAGTGACCAGGTATGCTGATATCTCCTCTCCCGCCACCTCCACACAGTTGTCTCTCCCCTTGTCTTTCAAGTACTGGCACACCGCAGCTCCAAAAGATGTCAGGCTGGCAACACGGCCCCAGTTGACGGTCCCGTCTTGAAAGATGATATGGGTTACTGCACTGAGGAACTTCACGTCATCCCCTCTGTCATCCACATAGAGTGTGTTGATCATACCTTTAACGTCCATAGCGCAAACATGTTAAATGACTTTGTCACTGGCTAGTGTTAGCTGTTAGGTGTCATAACGCAATACCTACCATTGGATGTGTATCTGTGCTTCTCCAGTAATTGACCAACAACTCTACTCATTGTTGACAGAGCTTTGCTTTCGTTCCACCTAGGTTTCAGAAGTCCCGTACATTGTCCATTTAATGAGTTGCCTGGTGTCGGTGTCCAGGGCTCCGGTCTGGTGATGGTATGTTTCCTGATGTGATATCTTCATTGTGTGCATTTACGCGTGGATGGTAACCTATGTCTTCAATGATAGTCTGCAGGCTCACAACAACACAGGATACCTTTACAGTGTTGACACTTATAAACACAAGATGGGAGTTATTCACCCTAGCTCTAGCACTGACAGAGTGCAACTATTACACCAGGGGTAACATATGCCTTATGCAGTCTGCAACGTCAAAAGAGAAAAGAAGATATCAAAGGCGTACTTCATGTTACGTTTATTTAAATACAGCAACACTACACACTACCGTACGCGATATCAAACAGGCTCATAGAATGTGTTATGTTTGTTACAGTAAAAGGTAATTTGCAACAACATAGAAAGGTACCATGTCCAGGTATAAATGTGAAAGTCTTCAGCCTCATCCGAAGTTCTTTGGTCATTTCATCGCAGTGCGGGTGATGTCCCTCGGAGGGTAGGTACCTTCCCTGGATGGTGAGGGCGCTGCAGAAAACGCAGTGGTTCAGGCCGCTGATTGAAGTGTACCCGTAAGCCGATTCGGTGACGATGGTATCAGTGAACGCGATTGTTCCCTTCCTGTACCGTTCCTTCCCCAGTATGAGCATTATCTCGTCTTCTCGATTGGTGTACCTATCTGCAAGGTACTTACAGCGTCCTCTTGTGTTGTATACGTGGTAGATGTGCTCACCGAGTAGGATATCGTTCTCAACAAAGTTGTTGATTTTGAGGTTACACATGAAACATTTGTGTGTGTCAACCGTATGTGGAAGGAGTACACCGAAGTTTGTGGTGTCGTAAGCTAACCTCGAGGCCTCTTCTGTGTGCATGTAGTAACCCGGCCTGGGCTGAGGCAAGGACATTTTCTCCGATCCGAAGGAGAATGGTTTGAGTTCACATGGGATTGTATCGCGTTTCGCACCGTGGTTAACATGGATTATCATTTTAATAAAGATTCTCTGATGATTCCATATGGCTAGAGATTGCAATTGGATACCCGGTGCCCCCTTGTGGCCAATTGTTATCAACGTAGTCTCCCAGCTCCATGCAAGAACTGGAGCCTCTGATGCACTCAACAGGTTTCGATATCAAGTACATACTGTCAATGATTGCTGACAAGCCCTTTGAGCCTTGGTGAGAGGGCAGGGTGATGCTACTTGTCATTACTTGCTTGCTGGACAGCCAATCTTCTTCCTCTCTAGTCAGTGAAGGTGTTCCGAGCCAGCGGCTCCAGTCAACTATACTCTGGACAACAGCCTGTCTCGAATGTCTGGTGACGGGTAATGACACCAATAGCCTAGCACGATGCTCAGCCCCACTAATGTAGCTGTTGCAACCTTTCGTAAGGTTCTCGTGTGCTTCACTCTGTATACCAAATGAAGGGAACCGGAGGCCATTGCTCCTTACAATGGTAGAATGTGAATGGATGCAAATCATGTCCCTATCATGATCAATGAAGGCTACAGTATCCTTATAATTCAAGTTGATAGCCTGTGCACCGTAGGGTATAAACTTAACCCTCTCGATAGCATTCCGGATGATGTGTTCACTAACGGGTAAAGGAGCGCCTACGTTCATGTCTGAGGACAAGCCCAATCTCAGGTTAGGCATGTCGGGAACCAGGACAAAGCTTTGGTGAGAGGTATCCCCTGGGTGGCGTGCTGGAAAAACATTGAACCTTCCAGTTTGTACACTCCATCCACGTGACTGTACGAGTATGCTCCGTCTCCGAACGTTGAGTTTCTGGTGTACCGGTAATGTAAAGTGCGGAGCTTGGTGGCTGTCAGGTTGATTATGTTTGAGAGCTCCGTGAAGGTCGGCAGGCCTTCGGTGTTACCAAAGGTGTAGTCAAGGTATCCCAGGGAGTATCTACACACACCCCACTTGGCCATATCTGCTATTATCCCGGCAAGGTCTCGCATAGAATAATGGACCCTATTGTCATCCAAGATGACATGGTCAAAGTTGGCATGTCTGTTGAGCAACAGCGGCCACTTGCAGTCAATGTTTGGGGTGTAATCGCTCGATGGCACGGGCACCACTATCCCGGTGCGGTTGTTCGATATCTTGCAAAGCTCCTCAAATACCAATAATCCTGTCCTCTCTGGGTACTCTTCCTCACGGGGTAACCTGATTGCGTAAGGGTCACCTGAGGTGTACTCTCCTACGGTCCAAGGTCTTACCCGCTTACACCCTGTCTTATTGTGAGTGAATATGGATATAGTGTCCAGATTCAGAAAGGCTCCATGTGACGCCACGAGTAGACCCAATTGCCGTAGAGCAGTCTCTGCTTGCTCCTGCTCAGACTCCAAAGGGTATGATTGTGTGTAATTGCCATACTGATGACACGGAGTGTACTGCTGAAATGGCAAACTGTTCCCTTCTGTATCCTCAATGTCTACTGGATGTTTGATGTTGGGGCAGATGATAATTATGTCTCTATCCCTACACACTATACAGTTCATGCTTGTTATTTGTGTGTTATGACACGCTGGAATGGGGTCATCCTCAGGGCTATTGTAAAGGATGTTGTTAACGTTTTCATATATGGTTATAGGTCCAGAGCATCTCTCTGTGTTACTGCATTTAAAGTAATTGTAGTTAGTTATGTTTTCCACATTGTAATCTGTGTAGTACCTTTTGGTCCTTATGACATCGGCAATCTGGTATGCTGAGATCCCAGGTATCAACTCTAACTTTGATCCGTATAGGTTGTTGCCTCCTGGGGTTCCCGCTAATATATAGGTTGTTGATAATATCAAAGTCCGACGCCTTTACTGTCTCGACATTCACGTTGATGACTATCACCCAAGGACCTCGGTTCAACTGGGACTGCGAGGTTAATATCCAGTCAAGTACAGCAGCCAGCTCTTCCTGGTATGGGTCAGGTCGGATCGAGTGTATGAAGCTAAGCTTCACACCGATCTTACCCCCCCAGCCCTGTCGGATGATAGTTTTAAGGGTATCCTCTGCCGCAAGTGGTATATACACCTGGGACGGTTTCACAGCATTGTACTTTGATAACGATCGTACGTCTATGGGCAAGTACTGATCATTGAGAGTCGGGGGAATGTATTCCATTAGGATGTCGAAGTCGACGAGTACGACATCACATCTCATCATGTCTAGAGGAGCAGACGGGTTGTCTCGTGTTGGTCCAGACAAGAGGGCGAACAGATACATTGTGACAAGACAGAAGCGTTCAGTTTTAGGTGGGACCGAGCCATATAGGACCCTGCCCTGGTTCTTGATCGAGACATCAGGCTCCTGGCGTGTAATTTCTAGAGTCCAGTCGTTGTGGCTGCCCTCCACTCCTTTTAACAGGTGTGCGAACGGGGTCGTGATGCACGTAGGCGAGCACAGACCACCGGGCTTGGCGTAGTGTAGCAGAGCCTGGTTGCAATTGCAGGACTGGTGCAGCTTCGTTTTCCACAGGCAGTTGACATCGAGACTACTTTGTAACCCTAGCATGCTTTTCAGATGAGTGTCATGGAGTTCGAGATTGATGTGGAAGGAGTCCAATCTGCCGCAGGTGAAGTCTTCTTTGACCAGGGAGATATCGAAAACGTACACGAAGAAGCCAACCGATTCAATTGCGTTCCAGTTCCGGCCTCTAGGAATGTCGTATTGAGCCTGCCCGGAAACACGACCCGGAGTGTCTGCCCACAACACCCACTTACTCCAAGGCTTGCCCCTGAACCAATATAGCACTTTAGGTATGTACCTTTTCTCCACGCCAAAGGGGATGGTGAGTTTGGTCTCTACGAGAAGCATGTCATGTTCCCCTATCCACAAAGGATTGGTTAGGAAGTGAATGGCTAACTCAGGAACCTGAAGCTTGCAGATTATCTGGTTGAAAAGACTATAGACATCATAGAGCACTTCCATACAATCAACACTAACATGCAGTACTTTGTGGAAAACCCAGACTCCAGTCTGCTCTGGAAGAGATGGGTTTCGCACAGGCTTTACGAAGACATCGAGAATCACCCGTTGAGCGTGTTTGTGAAGCGGATGAATGATGGTGAAGGGAAGAAAACATGTCAGCAGGTCACCTAGGCCAAGAGCCAGGGGTTCAAGATGTCTTGTAAAGACCCAAGGGCTGTCAGACTCGATTATTGTCAAAGTACAGAAAGAGGACTCGGTTCATGACCAACAACCCATTCAGAGGCAAGAAGTGCAGAAAGGCCTGTAGCAGCATCAGCAACAGGAAGCACATGGAGGTAGCTCAACGAGGCCCTAGATCGTCATCGGATAGAAAGGGAGCACCACAAGGAAAGAAAGGCCATACATTTGACGAGCTACATGCCTACCCGGAATTGCCAAATTGACTCCACTTAGGAATTGATGGTGACAGTTACTTTTTTCTTTTATTTCTTTTATAATGTTACACTCTGTTTTATTGAATGTCAGTGCTATCCATGAAATAGGTAATATAGTCTGTTGTCGTATAAAGTAATGACATTGGAAATTGAAATAAAAGACACTCTGGTTGGTATTTTATTCAACAAAGAACTTTTGTATACATATATTTACATATATTTACATATATTTACATTTTAGTCAGTTAGCAGACGCTCTTATCCAGAGCGACTTAGAGTAGTGAATGCATACATTTCATGATTATTATTATTATTTTTTGTACTGGCCCCCTGTGGGAACCAAACCCACAACCCTGGCGTTGCACACATCATGCTGGTGTTGCAAACACCATGCTCTACCAAGTGAGCCACAAAGTTACATGTCAGAGTACAAACCATTTCGTTTTGACCGGGCTAGGGTGAACTTCTCCCTTGTCTAATTATTTAAAAATTGTCAAAGCTTGAAGTTTTTCAAGTGCACCGGACCCCGAGCAGCACTTGGTGGTTAGGTTCTCTTCACAGTTTAACACCGTGTTTGTTTCCATGTCAGCCAAAGATAGATCGCCGTTTTTTCTCGGTCTGCTGAGAATCTCAATGTTCCAGCTGCCTAATCTTCAGAATAGAGAGAGTGAGAGCAAGCTGGAAATACGGAGAACGAGAACGAGAGAAAGGGAGGGAGGGAGCGAGGGCCAGCCCTAAACAGAGCCAGGGACAGGAATAGAGAGAGGGAGAGCAAGATGGAAATAGGGAGAGTGAGAGAATGGGAGGAATGGCTAGCCCTAAACAGAGCCAGGGACAGGAATAGAGAGAGTGAGAGCAAGCTGGAAATAGAGAGAGCGAGAGCAACAGAAAGGGAGGGCATCAGAGCTCCTGTTGGACACATGAGGGTAGCTCCGCCCAGTTCATAGTCCCAGAACCAAAATGCTCTCAGTCTGTCAGTGACCGGGCGAGGGTGAACTTCTCCCTTGTCTAATTATTTACAAATTCTCAAAGCTTGACGTTTTTTTCAACTGACTTTTTTCTTTTATAATGTTACACTCTGTCTTATTGAATGTCAGTGTTATCCATGAAATAGGTAATATAGTCTGGTGTCATATAAAGTAATAATATTGGAAATTGAAATAAAAGACAAAGATAAAGATACTCATGTTTGTATTTTGGTGTTTTATTCAACAAAGCACTTTTGTATACAAACACATACATAGATACATGTCAGAGTACAAACCATTTAGTTTTGACCGGGCGAGGGTGAACTTCTCCCTTGTCTAATTATTTAGAAATTGTCAAAGCTTGAAGTTTTTCAAGTGCACCGGACCCCGAGCAGCACTTGGTGGTTAGCTTCTCTTCACAGTTTAACACAGTGTTTGTTTCCATGTCAGCCAAAGATAGATCGCCGTTTTTTCTCGGTCTGCTGAGAATCTCAATGTTCCAGCTGCCTAATCTTCAGAATAGAGAGAGTGAGAGCAAGCTGGAAATACGGAGAACGAGAACGAGAGAAAGGGAGGGAGGGAGCGAGGGCCAGCCCTAAACAGAGCCAGGGACAGGAATAGAGAGAGGGAGAGCAAGATGGAAATAGGGAGAGTGAGAGAATGGGAGGAATGGCTAGCCCTAAACAGAGCCAGGGACAGGAATAGAGAGAGTGAGAGCAAGCTGGAAATAGAGAGAGCGAGAGCAACAGAAAGGGAGGGCATCAGAGCTCCTGTTGGACACATGAGGGTAGCTCCGCCCAGTTCATAGTCCCAGAACCAAAATGCTCTCAGTCTGTCAGTGACCGGGCGAGGGTGAACTTCTCCCTTGTCTAATTATTTACAAATTCTCAAAGCTTGACGTTTTTTTCAACTGACTTTTTTCTTTTATAATGTTACACTCTGTCTTATTGAATGTCAGTGTTATCCATGAAATAGGTAATATAGTCTGGTGTCATATAAAGTAATAATATTGGAAATTGAAATAAAAGACAAAGATAAAGATACTCATGTTTGTATTTTGGTGTTTTATTCAACAAAGCACTTTTGTATACAAACACATACATAGATACATGTCAGAGTACAAACCATTTAGTTTTGACCGGGCGAGGGTGAACTTCTCCCTTGTCTAATTATTTAGAAATTGTCAAAGCTTGAAGTTTTTCAAGTGCACCGGACCCCGAGCAGCACTTGGTGGTTAGCTTCTCTTCACAGTTTAACACAGTGTTTGTTTCCATGTCAGCCAAAGATAGATCGCCCGTTATCTCAGTCTGCTGAGAATCTGTATGTTCCAGCTGCCTAATCTTCAGAATAGAGAGAGTGAGAGCAAGCTGGAAACAGGGAGAGTGAGAGAAAGAGAAAGGGAGGGCAACAGAGCACCTGTTGGATACATGAACCTTGGGCCCGTTGGACACATCAGTCACGCTTGGTAAACTTTGCGCTGGTCACAGTTAGACAACAGAGCTCCCATGGATACATGAGTCACGATTGGATAAATAGTGCAGCTTGGGTTACAGGTTAATTTGTGGTTACAAATGTATAATAGAAGTCCAGTAGGACACATGAGGCATGGTTGGATAGCTCAGCGGTATCAGGATAATACAGTCATGCTCTGATAACATAGTCTTTGTGGGGTATATCAGTCATGGTCCAATAACCACCCAGTGTTGAGTTTACTGTGGTTGAAGGTTATGTTATCCAGCCAATGGTAGGTGATGTCATTACAGACTGCCATGTAAAAGCCCCTACTCAAGGCACATCCACTTCACAACCCTGGAGTCTCTGAGAGATTTCTAACAGGCTCCCATTCTACCCCATAGACTACACTTGTTGTTTAAAAGCTGGTTCATATGATAACAAGACCTGTCTATGAGAGGTGATAGTCATCGATACATACTCAACACACCGAAGATGGCCGGTGTAACCACCAAATATATTGTCGCAGACCACCCTCCTTGGTATTACAAATCAGATTACAAAGATGTCTTCACTTGTACAAGTACACAAGGACTGTTTGATAAAGTGGTCAACCTCATGATGTGTAAGCAACAGGCACTTCCGGAGAGAGAGAAAAGGTACAAACCGATAACCATATGCAAGATTATCAGGGATATGGTAATCAAGGACTCTAACACTATACAGCAACAACCGTCGCGTTCTTTACTTCTTGCGCTGATGGACCTAGTGGACATTGAAAGCGGGACAGGCTTTGAGTCCAAGGCTGGTCTCAAGCACGTGCTACTGGCATACGGTAACTACACGAACTTCTATATACCGACTAACGAACTGATAAGTACCAAAGGTAAGAAGGTGATTCCAGTGGTCACCCAGTACTCTGAAAAACACAACTTTGTCTACTGCGACAGCAGCAGGTCCATGATCGGAACCTACACCGTTGTTATCCCGACAACCAGCAAAGGCAATGCGAAGTCATACTTCGTTCAAGAGGTACTGTTTGTCCCAGGACTTGGGAGTCTCGAATTGCTGAAAACTGTCACCGGTAGCACATTTGAATTCTGGGACATGACCCTGGAGGTGCCCACGCACTCCACAGCACTCACCCCTTCCTTTCAACAGGATACAGCCTGTCCAGTTGTTACGCACGGAGGACAACACAATGTCCGCCCAGGTTCTAGTCTCTCACATGGAAGAGATAGCCCCCATGTGCTGCGTACTAGGCACTGCGTCCGCTGTCATGCTGAAGAAAAAGAGGGATACAAGGGTTGATTGTTTCACGGAAAGTGAAGTGATATGTGACCTGAAGCACTTCCATTATGAGAACCATGACACTCGTACTGTCTACTTTAGAAGGAGCAGCAAGTTCCTGGATGGCAAGCGGGTGAACCTGGTACCTGTTGTCGTACTGAGAAAGGGCCAGACTCTGGCTCCTGTATTGTACGTGTCTACTACTGTGAGGTTTTGCAGGGCCGTGAAGCAATCATGCGTCAAGGGCAATGGTCAACTGGTGAGCTGTTGGAATTACACGCTAAAGGAACTGGGGAGAGACACGTTTATCACTGGCCCTGAAATGTATCAGGAGATACACAATCCCGCATAGGCAGCGTTCATAAAGCGTGTGAATCCAACCAGCTGGTGCAATTACATACCAAAGCATGTGGAGAGTATGATTAGTGACTCCATCATGGTCGAAGTGGTAGAATTGGCCATTATATATATGGACTGTAAGTTCCCCAACGCTTTTGCTGTGGCAGAGCTACTACATTGCCCACTTCAGAAGGTGAAAGACTACGTACGGTTCTGGGACATGTACTCCTCTGACATGATCATTCACACGGCCGTAAAAAAGAAGCGTGCCAGTATGGTGGAGCAGCAGATGAGAAAGGACTGGTTAGAGTTGGCTCAAATTACGTCCAGATACAGGCGACAGAGATATGGTAACGATGGGAATCCTGAAATGGCTTCAGCTTGTGAAGAGTTGTTCAACCCCAACACACCCAACAATTGTAGCCAAAGCCCAGAAGACCTGGCACTCCCTGATCAAACATGATACAAGCAAGATCAAGGACAAGGAGTTGGTACAGATGTATGACACTGCCAAGGTGCTCTTTTTAAAACTTCGCACTTATCACAACAAATTAAAGAAATACCTGAAGGTAGGAGAGGGAGAGAGGTGTGATCTAGAGAGCAAATCATCCTCACCACCCTCTATCGAAGTGCAAGACCCTGATATGTCCTCTAACAGTCCGGCACATGTTGATGAGTACAGCAAAGACGAAGCTGTGCCCTGTGCCAGTGAGACAACTGACACTGCGTTCTCAATAGTCACACCCGAAACTATTCCCATTTCGACGTGGATCAAGAACCTTCCCACTCTGCTGCTGAGTGAACCTTGGTTGAAAGAGGATAGTCTCAGGAGAGATGCTGTTTGTACTCTCCTCGGATTGGATAACACCCTGTTGGACAAAAAACACGGGGACATCCTCGCCGATTGGGTCAGCAACAACCAAACCGTTGTCAATACACTTCAGAGTCACGGCTTGCAGGACAGACTCAGCAAAGGCCTGATTGATAGCTTAGAGTCTATGGCCACGGACAACTGGAGACACAAGATATTATTATCGTTCCAGGGTAGCCGGTGTCAATCGAGGGGTGGTTCAACCCAACCTGTGGCCAAACTGTCCAGAGAGATGAAGCCTGGAGCTAAGAGGAAGAAAAACGATTCGAAAAGTGATTCGGGTAGCGCACACATTATTGACAAATGTACTAAGAAAGAAAGGCCCTTTCACAAGACCAAAGTGGTAAATCGGGATCGCTCTGCTTATAAGTCAAATAAGTCATTGGGCACTAAGTCATCCAGGTGGAAGCGTTACATAAAACACCGAGAATCAAGAGTGAACAGACCGCACCCCAAGTACAGTGGCGACGATGACCACCCTTGGCTGAGCCAGGCCGAGGAAGCCACAAGTGAAGAGGAAGAGTGTAATGTGGATGAAGGTAACATCCCCGGTGACGAGTTGGAGGCTACTATGTGCTACGGTAACAGTGAGGCTGTTGACGAATACGATTACAGTGACAAATTCATAAACGACGGATCTAGTGGTGCTGAATATAGCAGTGAAGAGGAAGAGGAGGTTGATGCATTCTGTGCTCAGGTGAAAAGGAGGGTTAGTCTAAAACCAAGAATGTTAATCGTGGATGTAGCCATAGGAGCAGGTCACATTCAGAGTCCGACAAGGATGCCCACACCGCTAGGCCTGGCTGTAGGGGTTTGAGAGAGGAAAGGAGCATCTACAAGCGCGCACTGCTATCCGACTCGGACGATTCCATCAAGCCAGAGTACAAGCGTGTCAAACGCACGAAAGACACCCGCAGGTCCCACAAGAGACAATCTAAACAGAGCAGGAGTGACAAGGGGGTTAAAGAGATGGATCCCAATGTCTTGGGAAGGCAAGATAAAAGCCTGTGCTAAAAACAGACTGGACAAGTCTAAGAAAAGGTGCGAAGCTGTAAAGACTGCTAAGAAGATACAAACCCACAATCGAGAGTCACACCAATACAAAAACAAAGTGTCCGATCATGAAGACTATGACTACGAAGGGGAGGGAACCCCCAGGCAAAGTATAAAAAGGTTACCCTGTTCCAAGCAAAAAGGCACTCGCTCTCCTGTTACCAAGACCGACTCAGAGCAGGATCCTGAAGACAATGAATACGAAGAGGAGGGGGTTCCCAGGCAAAGTATAAAAAGGTTACCCTGTTCCAAGCCAAAAGGCACTCGCTCTCCGGTTATCGAGACCGAATCAGAGCAGGAGGATAAATGCACGCTTAAGAAGACACAAAAAGGCAAAATTGTCAATAAAGCCCTAGTCCAGCAGGACGATTCCAAGAACCAGCAACCCGGCACCCTCACAGGTGTTAAAGTTTCACATCAGAGGTCTGAGGTGTCACAATTCAAAGGACACAGATTACATGTAGAGGCTGGGAAAGCAGCCAGTGTTACCGATCAAGCTGCCTGGCCAGCGGACACCACTCAACAGGAGTGTTCAGATCAGGAGGAATACGTAGATTGGGGATGTGACCGTACAAGACTAAACAGCGAGGATCACCCTACCCGTCCGGGTGAGCCTACATCCGCTGCCGAGTCAGAGTGTCAGTCAGACGACGCAGGGTCTCAGTCAGAGGACGATTCCCAATCAGAATTTAATGCTCAACTGGACAAAAGAAGTACAAGGACAAGGTACAGCGCTTCTGACACGGACTCTGGCGAGCCTGATTATTTTGTTTCTATGTGAGAGCAGTTATGTCTTCCCATATAACAAAGAAGCAGCCTGTACGTGGACCGCAAAGCGCTTACGTGATACGATATTTAGAGGGGCTGGCTAACAGTGTCTCAGTCTCACAGTTAGACAAACCGTGCACGTCTTCTGCAGTGCTGTCAGCCACGTATTCAACCTTAAGGTGTAAAGCAAAGGAACCACCCAAGGTAGTTGTCAATACCCTGGATAGGTATCTTGTGAAGAAATTATAACAATGTGTTTAGTTTGCTATGTAAGTTAAAGCAATGTGTTGAGTGCCCTGTTTGACTGCCCTATACCGAATGTTATACCATCCTTGTGTGACATAATAAACTTGAGTTCAACACGATACATGTATCAGGATGTATTTGTGATTGTCTTTGCATCTGTCTGTACCTGCATTTAGTTATGGTCCTTCTATATTATAAGAATTGACACTTACAAGTATACTGTTATGACAATTTGTATTACTTCATCTAGGGAAATAATAGGTACATGCTGATATGTAGTATTATATATGTACAGATCCTTCATGTCACAGCGGGGTTCAATGACAGCTGTTTATGGTACATGAGCATATAAGCTACGCTATTGTATAACATAGATCCTGCTTCGTACGTTGACTTGACATCTTCCCAAGAGCACACTCTGACGTGAGAGTCGTCTGCGAGGTACCAAATGTCGTCGTCTCGCACATAAGCTGTGTAATATCCACAGTAGTGAGTACCACGGTGGGCTACAACAGTGTACAGTTTGTATACAGTAGATACCGGTGCTTCAGGGTCTTTCATGATATATTTCAGGTCCAGTTTCTCAGGGAAAGCAAACTTTGTGCCTGTCTTGACTATATCAGTGGTATCTCTGCCAATGTTCCTAACACGTTCGATCCTGATACACACAACCTGTGGCAATGTCACTACCTTGCTGGTGATTTCAATCTGAGTTCCTGTGTGGCAGTGTGTATAATGGTAGTCACAGGTGGTGAACGTGTTGTCAGTGTACAGTTTGATGTAGTCCTGCAGCTCTGTGGGGAGATTATCGCCTATCAACACGGTGATCGTGTTGGACTTATTGAGCGTGGACTGGACGGTGTTACAATGGAGGCAGCGCATACGATCCTCATTCTCAATGTCCCACAATCGCCCTATCTTGTTACCTATCCCACAGTTGTCTGCTAAAGCGTTGATGATGCACTTGAAGACCACGTCTGAGTCCTCCTGACCGTCGAAGGGGGCTCCTCTGTACAATGCCATTGCGTATACTAGTAAGCTCGGATCACACGGTGACATGTTGCCTTTGATCATATCGTAGATGAGACGTTTAAGCCTCACTGCCACCGTATTAGGAGACCGGTGATGGTGTTCATCGACCAGCCGAATGAGGTCCCGTAGCTCATGTGTCCCACACAGCACTTGGACTACACTGTTGATGCTGCAGTGGGCCCCGTAATTGATCAAGCCACGCATGGTGTAAGGTGGACAGGGAGACCAATCAGGCTTGGTAGAACAACGGCACGGAGTCCAATGTGGCACGGTCAACAGCAGTTGATAGCCTTTAGTACTCGGTCACGCTGAATGTAGTCACGCTATTGAACAGCTCTCTGAGCGATATGTCAGACCCCTGCGGGCTCAGTAGATTATTGACATCTTGTAATAGTCAAAGGTGAACTCCTACACGGGTCCCTGTCGCTTACACTTTGAGAACATTATGACAGGGGTCCACTTGGAATCGGTTTGGGACACTAAGTCGTGTGTGAAACAACTGCCCTGGTCAGTGAGTAACTTTGACCGGTCAAGTTGATCTATCGTGGTACTCCCAGAGAGAGCAGAGGCTTTCAGAGTCACCTTCGTCAACCCCTGCATACAATCTAATGTAGTCACTTCAAGCCTAGATGATCCGAATATCTTTACTCTCATCCTTAGCACTATGTTCCTAACCAGTGTACTCAGCTTAGTATCACCGGGGCCTTCTGCTGTCTGGTTGCCTCTGTAAGGCTGAGGTTCGCAGGTATTGAGTCCTCTCAACCACTTGATGGACTCGGTCAGCACATGCGAGGTAGACGTGCCGGTGCTGAGCTCGCAAAGCCAGTTGCACAGGGTCGAGTCCGGTAAGTGCTTTGCGACCATACTAGTACAGAGACTGGTCAGGCTCTTGCATTGGTCACTGAACAGCGAAGCAAATGGCTTGTTGAAGTTCCTGCTCAGATAAGGGACAATGTCGATCATCACAGCTCCTTTACCAATCAGGATATATCTCCATTTGGTCATGTGAGTAGGCAACACATGCATGTCTAGGGCCGCTTTGAGCGTGAGAAACACTTGTAGCAGGAAGGCATATACCGAGTTAGGTGAGTCCGCAATGGTGCAGTTACACACTTACTTGCAGTCATCGAACAACTGAGCGTATTGGAAGATGAAAAGATCCCTGCGTCTAGAGCACTTACACAAGCCGTCCCTGGGACCAGCAAAAACAAGAGGGTGCATTCTGGTTATGCTCTGTGACTGGATAACCACGCTCTCTTTGAAGTGTGCTATCTCCTGCTCGTTCTTACTCTTCAGAATGACAATGGTTGTGTTTATCTCCCCCTCGATCATCTTGCCTCTCATTATCTCCCTATCCTCTATATCATCACAGATATCCTGGACTGGCTCTGCTGCTGGTATGCTGCTGGGTTGTTTCGGTGTGCCCCGGCAACTAGCGTCAGTAATGTGCCCCTGGGACTGGCTGACAATGTGGTTGTCCACGCTGGCTCCCGCTTGGCCTGTGGTGAGGTCTAGCACCTCGATCGTCTTGCCTCTCATAATCACCCTACCCTCTATAGCATCAACGATAGCCTGGACTGTCTCTGCTGCTGGTATGCAGCTGGGTGGGTTTGGTGCGTCCTTGCCATTGGCTTCAGTAATGTGCCCCTAGGTCAGGCTGACAATGAGGTTGGCCACACTGGCTCCCGCTTGGCCTGTGGTGAGGTCTAGAGCCCTGTTAGAGTTATTGCTCACAGACGCTATATTACAATCGCTGCTGATGACTATCCCATCACCCAAATTGCTACAGCTCAACATTTCGGCTGAGTTGTCACTCCATTCAAGGTTCTTGAGATCTAGGAGAGATACCTCCCTTGACACGTGCCCTGCATCAGGTGTGACTGAGCTTTCAATACCATAAGCCTCCTTCGATTGGACAGGAGGAAAATCATTTGCCAGTGTGGACGGTTGAGGATGGCGCTGATGCTGTAGACAGTTTAGGATTGAAGTACCCACATCTGGAAAGCCTAGGTACACTCTGGGAGCCATCTTGCAAGGTCTGACCCCGACCTGGTTGTCTGTTTCAGCAACCTTGCGTTTGCTATACTTGCTCTTGTATACACAGTCGAGATCTCTGACCTTGCTCGAGTACCAACTGTACGGCTGGATAAGACCAGGAGCCAACCTGATGAGGTCTATTCCGTAGTACACTTTCGAATCGGACCCGATCACTGTAACCGGGGATTGTGACGCAGATCTCTCTTCCACCAGTTTAGTGAGTTTCTTGGGGGCACATTCCTTGTCCACTATCATATCGGTTGACCTGTAGTCCCCTACCTGTGCGGACAAGGACATCTGTGGGGAAGGTACCTGCGCATCCGTGACATCTTGCGCCAAACACTGCTATCGTGTGAGACTAAGCAGTGTGGAAGGAGACCATCTCTCTTGAGGAAACAGGGTAATGCATAGCACTCCCATATAGACAAATGCTTTGTCCACTATGTGGGAGCCTATGAGAGAGAGTGTATTGCCTATATCCGTTGCGGTGGGCCTTGTTTGTTTGTATTTAGCTTGGAGGGAGCTAGCGTTTATCGATCTCAGGTAGCGTATGTCCAAACTATCATCGTAATCCGGTCTGTACACCCCTACCATTTTAGAAAGATTGTCAGCGTATGTCGTCTTACAATAACTTTGCTCCGAACCTTTGTAATTGAACAAGGGCAGGTTGCTGTGTAACTCCCACATCACACAGTACCAGCTGAATATGTCACTCCCCGTGGCTGAGTTCATGCACCACAGCACTTCGGGAGCCATGTTAGTGACCTGCCAAAGTCGCTGATCTTGAAAGCAAAGGGTATGGCCTTTCTATCAGGCTGGTGACAGACCAACACGTTCCTGTGTGTGAAGTCCCTGTGCTGGATGGTTCTCGATCGCAAGTATTCAAGCCCTCGGAGCGTGTCCAGTTCTACCATGGGGACTATTGAGGTGTCATCTATACGCCACATGGAGAACAGTGCTCGTTCCATGATGATAACTGCTCTACCTCCCAATTGGTAGCCGGGGATGTCACACCAAAAACCTCTGAATGTGCAGAGGATGTTGGCGTGTTGTATTGATACGCCAATCATCACCTCCTTCACCTGGGAGGCAATGTGCGCGTAGCGACTAAATTCATTGTCTATGAAAGGAACACTCCAGTCCACCATTTCCGGAAACAGGTTGGTCTTTGCAACTAGGTGATCGTTAACCGAAACGGTCACCCCAAAGCCTCCTCGACCTAGCACCATGTCCGGTCTGGATACCAAATCACATTTTGACCCCCTCGGCCCCGCTATGTTTGCGTATATTCTCCACAGATTGCCTTTTGCTGTAGAGTGTTGAGGCTTGAATATTCGCACAAAGTTGTCTATGGTCACTTTGGGTGTCCTGGGTTGAGTCGTGTTGTAGCTCATAGTCGGGCATCCATCTATCACTGGCCGTTCCTGGTAAGGCATTGCTTGGATGACCAGTTGTGAGACTATGCTCTGTGATAACATTGTTGAGAACTGTGACTGTGTCCTCGTCCTGTCTGAAGGTGAAGTCTCCAGGTTTTATCCCAAGCCACGACAGCACGCTTTGCACGTCGTTATAACACAAGGTCTTAACGTGAAACAAATTGCAATGCTCTACCAGTCCTAGCAGCCTTTCGGCGTTGCTTGTGGTTTGGATCCTTAGCTGGGCAATTTCCTTCTGATAGTTGTGACATCTATCACATAGACTATTGATCTGTAACACATCAGGTGTCGTAAATAGGAGATGAATGGTTCGTAGAGAGATCGTGTTCTCTGAACACGCTTCCGTATCATTTTTCGAGTGCCTGATCGTGGCAGGCGTGCCAGCTACGGGGCTGTTCCAAGACAGTGGATTGAAGAGTGGAGAAACTCTCCAGATGACATTGCAGGTTTTGAGAGATATATGGAAGAGGGCAGATGCCTTGTATATACCCAGAGGTGATGTAGAATCTCTCCATCACATGGAATGCTGTAGCACTGCGTGTAGCGGAGCACCTATCCCTGATCAGATATTATCGGAGCCTGGCAAATTCTCCAGATACTATATATATCTGTTGTTTCATTACTGTATCACTTCAGCTGGCCCAACGACATACAACCACTAAGGTATGATGAGTAACCACATGACCGTGTGAACCCAAGACAAAAACATTTCCCTTAGGCGATATACACAGGAGCTGGCTCCTGTCTACAGTGTCTACAAACCTCCCCTCAGCTCCACCTAGCCAAGAAGGCAGCTTCACGAAGAGGTTCCCGTATTACCTTCCCGAGCCACAGCCACAGCATTCACCTCAACCTCTAGAGAATCATCGGTATCCCCAGCAGCAACATCTTCAGCCTGGGCCACAGCAGCATGTTCGACAGTATAATGGAGAGGTTGACTGTACCAAGCCGCAGGATCAACGCCTCCCTTTGCAATGCACCACGAAATAGTTATATCCAGCTCTGACTGAGCACCAAGCTAGTGAATCCTCACACATGAAGCCCATGAGGTGTCCAGGTACTAAGCCTAGACCAAAGAATCTGTTTAGGAAAGGGTGTTATGACTCCAACGTTGACAGTGAGGAGGAGTATTGAGTGGTGTCAAACATTAATAGTGAGGAGGATTATTGACTGTGTGTGTGTGTGTGTGTGTGTGTGTGTGTGTGTGTGTGTGTGTGTGTGTGTGTGTGTGTGTGTGTGTGTGTGTGTGTGTGTGTGTGTGCGTGTGTGTTTGGCTGACCAATAAAGAACACTACCACAAAACCACGTGACTGTTTATTAGCAGGTCAACTGAGTAACATGACATGATGCACATAATAGAATCACACCGAAATCAAAGGCAGGCTGCTGTATCTTATCTTCCTTGCCCATAGAAGTAACACAAGCCATAGATAAGTGACAGCAAAACCACTATTAGGACCATGGCCATGCTCCATATGCACAGATCTTTGTTATTGAGACCCATGTCTGAGTGGTAGAAAGTACTGTTATTAGGAAAGCTGCTTATAGTGGCAGACATGGCTTGTCCTCCTTCCTCGACAGACTGCCTCTGTATAGGATGAGTGTTTTCTTAGAGCCACCGCGGTTCCACAGCACCACTTTCATTCATTCGAATGAGCCTCAGAACCTGCTGTATCAGCTTGGTACCTTCACACTAGTACCTAGGCCTTGATATTGGACATCAA
The DNA here is from genome assembly GCF_901001165.1 of Salmo trutta. Lineage (NCBI taxonomy): Eukaryota > Metazoa > Chordata > Actinopteri > Salmoniformes > Salmonidae > Salmo > Salmo trutta. The sequence continues at coordinate 1,633,534 of NW_021823412.1, forward strand.
CAATGATAAGGTAAAGGCATGCTGTAATTGTAGTCTGATCACTCTAACACAGTATATGTCATTTGATGTTGTGGTATAGTGTCAAGGACACATAGCGTGAGTTCTCCTTTGTGTCTATGTGTTATAGATAATATAGGAAGGTAAATGCTCACCTACTTATCTCAATTCAATCTACACTGACATTTAAATCTCAGTTCTAGAGCTGACAATAGCTTCAGGCTATGGCACTTCGACCCTTTTCAAACTGGTGAACGCTCACCATCAATATGAGCTGTCTGACCATAGCCCTGTTTGTTACTACCACATACATATAGTAGTTAATTGACTGTGGATGGGTTAGACAAGGTTGTACTCCTGCACTGTCGTATACTGCAGTTTTGGTTGGAAGAGTCAGCTGTTTTCGGGTGGCGTAGGCATAAATGGACACTAAAAATCATAGATTCCTAACAGTGCCTGGATAGGTTAGACACAGTTGGAGTCTTGCACTGTCATATTGGACTCCTGCACTGTCGTATACTGGTGTTGTGTTCAGAGGGGTCAGCTGTGCTGTGATGACTGAGCATTGGTGGATACTACAACCACGGAGCATCACCATTGGGTGAAATAATGATCCATGTTGGACAAGTGGTGCTCGTCTGTGTATAAGAAGTGTAGCTCAGCTACAATGTCCGTCCATTACATTCAGCACTATTACCATGTTGTACCTTACCATAGTCATTCGGTGGTGTTGTACCCCACTGGACCATATCAACCTCATCACGGATAACATCACAACGTGGTATATGAACAGGTACTAGACATTTGACAGTTATCTGCATTGAGGTTGAACCTAAAAGGGCTACCAGCTACATAACCAAGTTAGTATGTTTGATGCAAAATCTCTGGGTTGAACCGAATGTCAATATGATGGAGTGTGGAGATGTGGATACATTGTTGGGAAACCAAAATGCTTTGGGTCTTGTTAGCAACACCTACAGTGTCACCTACACTGCCAGTAGACCAGGACTCAGTTTCTATAAACATTTGAGTAACACAGTGGCATTAGTGAAAGGGTACGACTGGACAATACGGAAGGGTTCAACTGTTGCAGTCAATGGGACAAATATAAAGCTGTACTGTCAACACGTAAGTTCTTAAAGAACGGAAGTTCTTAAACACTGTAATCACAGTAAACATGAAATGTGTTATGTTGTCCTTTGTTAACAATTGTTTGTATGTGTCACCCCTAGGAAAGGCTCGTTGTCACTGCTGTACTGACTGGGTCATTGACCAAGATGGTAACAGTTCAATGTCAAGAACCCCAGAGGATATACGACTTGATGAAGACACATGGGATCATATTCTCCAACGTCTGGGATTCCAACAGAGCACTGGGATCATATGCTCCAACGTCTGGGATTCCAACAGAGCACTGGGATCATATGCTCCAACGTCTGGGATTCCAACAGAGCACTGGGATCATATGCTCCAACGTCTGGGATTCCAACAGAGCACTGGGATCATATGCTCCAACGTCTGGGATTCCAACAGAGCACTGGGATCATATGCTCCAACGTCTGGGATTCCAACAGAGAACTGGGATCATATGCTCCAACGTCTGGGATTCCAACAGAGCACTGTCAGCAATGGTTACTGTTGTGTTTTATATTGTTATACTCTGCCTTACTGAATCTCTGTGCTATCCATGCCAGACGTAATAGTCTGTTGTGATATACAGTGATGATATTGAAATAGGAAATAAAAGACATAACGATATTCTGGTTGGTATGTTTTGGTGTGTTATTCAACAAAGCACATTGTATACATACACATACATAGATACATGTCAGGGTACAAAACATTTCGGTTTAGTTTGCGTAGCAAACACCAGAGCGCCCAGCTTTCACTTGGAGTGCACTCGTTTGTGTATAGGCGACGTGTAGGGGAGGCTCAGGGTGTCCCGGGTTCTGTAGGGGAAGCCCCTGTAGGGGAAGCCCCTAATTTTCACACTTCAATATCATCACTGTATTTCACAACAGACTATATTACCTCTGGCATGGATAGCACAGACATTCAGGAAGTCAGAGTATAACAACATAAAACAGAACAGTAACCGTCATCATCAAGTCCTAAGTGGAGTCAATTTCCAGGGGCTTCCCCTACGCGAACCCGGGCCACCCTGAGCCTCCCTTACGCGAACTCTGTGCTCATTCTGCCCTTGGGCACTGTGTGAGTTTGGGTATCGATTTTAAAACGGCTCCCCTCCTACACTACCTTCCCTGGGTTGTGGATATTGTGCCTTTGGGTATGGTTGTTATTATTTAAATCAAATTTTATCGGTCACATACACATATTTAGCAGATGTTATTGTGGGTGTAGTGAAATGCTTGTGTTCCTAGCTCCAACAGTGCAGCTGTATCTAACAATACACAACAATACACACACATCTAAACGTAGAAGAATGGAATTAAGAAATATAGAAATATGTGAAGACAGACAGACAGACAGACAGACAGACAGACAGACAGACAGACAGACAGACAGACAGACAGACAGACAGACAGACAGACAGACAGACAGACACACGCATACAAGCGCAGACACAGACAGACACATTGACGTACACACACTCTCCTTCCCGCTAACCTAATAACATGCATATGTAACAGTACTCTTCTGACGTTGTGTACAATCAATCATCGACACAAACTCCAACTTGTAGCACCAGTCATGGAGCTTTATTCTGATAGGAACAGCACAAAATTGCACGTCATGTAATGCACGGCTCACCATCTAACTCTGCACTCACGCACTGTACAAAATATACAACCCCCCCCACCAGACACAGTAAGTTGCTAGCTAGTATTAGCTGGAATTCTCTACAACAAAATGCACAACAAATATTCACCAAAAACCGCTGCATCTTATGTGTGATGTTCCAATAACATTTACAAACAAATTGATATAAATTGTACATTTAAATAATCACTTGGGAGTATAAAAATCACTTTTGACGTACAGTGCTTTGCAACCAACAACTTACCGCTGGTTTGGTGCTTGTTCACTGGGACGATTCTAACTGAAACATCCTCCCTCGTAAGCAAGCTACGCAAACCAGCCAATAAGATGCCATGTTGAGTAGGTGAAGGCAAGACAAAAATAAAACCAAAACCCCATTGGCTTAACAATAAAGTGGCAAGGGGAATCACCAATATAACCCTGTTACACTCCCCCCTACTGAATTCAAAGATTTTGCAAAGATTGCAAAGAAAAATAATAAAATACAAAACCACACTGTGCAAACATACCAGGTACAGATACACTCAACATATGTACAGAATAATCCACAGAGAAGAAAAAAAAATAGATATATTTTTATACTACCCAATAGAGAAAACTAAAAGGTAAAGCTGTGTATATCGAGGATGCAGACCCTGCTTTAAAACAGTCACTAAATACTCCAGTCATTAGACTATTCTCCTTGAGAATTAGAGTGAAAAGTGGTTGATCAATCCCCTTAGCTCTCATAGGTAAACATGCCTGTTACATGTTAAGTACACTCAGTGACTTTAAAACATCCAAGTAATAAAATAAACTACCGTAAGAGACTTTATCACATCCGTCACATTACTATCCTGCAACCTCTAATCATGGTCGCGATGATGTAAAAACAAAACAAATAAAAGATATCAATACCATTGACCCTCTCTATTCACCTATTGACCTTCAAGAGCCAACTTTCTGCTGATTCATAATCTCAATCAGTCTAGACACTGGTTTAAATAGTCTTCCTGCCCTTGACCTAATACGACCCCGAGTACCTTCAACTGCATAAGGGGTAACAGTGTTGTGTACTGTTGCGATAGTGGGTCTGTCACCACAGTCAGTGTGTAACTGACAAGGTAATGAATGGTCCGAGTTTGGTAGGTCAGTACGGATATCGTAAGCAGACTGGTCAATTAGCTCACTCACTACACTGTTACGGTCTCGGTCAGATTCTTGAAGACTCTCTGATCGAGGCAGACCTTCCAGCTGCAGTATATCTTCCACAGAATCCAAAGGTGGAATATCCTGAGCATCCAAGGATCGCACATCACCCTCCAGGCTTGTGTCACCTGTTCCTTCAGAAGGCAACTCTGACACCCACACTCTTGTTCTCTACTAAGCATCATCATCCACTGCAGTGTCCATGGCAGCTGAGACCACAAGGCTGTCATTCATGTCCTTCGACTCTGTTAACCTGTCTGGGCTAGGGGGCAGTATTTTCACAGCCGGAAAAAAAACGTACTCGATTTAAACTGGTTACTACTCTTGCCCAGAAACGAGATTATGCATATTATTAGTAGATTTGGATAGGAAACACTCTGAAGTTTCTAAAACTGTTTGAATGATGTCTGTGAGTATAACATAACTCATATGGCAGGCCAAAACCTGAGAAGATTCCAAGTAGGAAGTGGCCTGTCTGCGATTTTGTAGTTCTCCTTTTGCTTGTCTATCAAAACTACAGTATCCGTGGGGTTATGTTGCACTTTCTAAGGCTTCCATTGGCTCTCTGAAGCCGCCGGAAGGCGGATTGGGGCGCCTCCTGTCTCTGGGCAAAGTATAGTAACTCAGTTTGTCATTGGTCTGCCTGAGGACAAAGGGAATGGAAATGCGCGTTCACGAGACCTCGCCATTTTTTATTTTCCTCTTTGAATGAATACAGTATTGTCCGGTTGGAATATTATCGCTATTTTACGAGAAAAATACCATAAAAATAGATTTTAAACAGCGTTTGACATGCTTCTAAGTACGGTAATGGAACATTTTGAATTTTTTTGTCTCGAAATGCGCTCGCGTGTTACCCTTTGGATAGTGACCTGAACGAACGAACAAAACGGGGGTATTTGCACATAACTATGGATTATTTGGAACAAAAACTAAATTTGTTGTGGAAGTAGCAGTCCTGGAAGTGCATTCTGATGAAGAACAGCAAAGGTAATCCAATTTTTCTAATAGTAATTCTGAGTTTAGGTTGCCCCAAACTTTGCAGGTGTCAAATTAGCTAGCCGTGATGGCTGAGCTATGTACTCAGAATATTGCAAAATGTGCTTTCGCCGAAAAGCTATTTTAAAATCTGACATAACGATTGCATAAAGGAGTTCTGTATCTATAATTCTTAAAATAATTGTTGTGTATTTTGTCAACGTTTATCATGATGAATTTAGTAAATTCAGCGGAAGTTTTGGGTGGGAATGCTAGTTCTGAACATCACATGCTAATGTAAAAAGCTGTTTTTTGATATAAATATGAACTTGATTGAACAAAACATGCATGTATTGTATAACATAATGTCCTAGGAGTGTCATCTGATGAACATCAAAGGTTAGTGCTGCATTTAGCTGTGTTTTTGGTTTTTGTGACAAATATGCTTGCTTGAAAAATGGCTGTGTGGTTATTTGTGTCTATGTACTCTCCTAACATAATCTAATGTTTTGCTTTCGCTGTAAAGCCTTTTGGAAACCGGACAATGTGGTTAGATTAACGAGAGTCTTATCTTTCAAATGGTGTAAAATGTTTGAAATATTGAAATTATTGCATTTTTGAGGTATTTGTTTTTCGCGCCACACGATTCCACTGGCTGTTGAATAGAGTGGGACGCTAACGTCCCACCTAGCCCATAGAAGTTAATGCAGACATGTCTGTTCCCTCATCAACGGCAGCATGGGGAAGAGGAAGAAAGTATACTGGCATTATCAGGTTGCAATGTACCGTCTTCTCCTGTCCAGTGGAGCTGTTCTGAATCTTAAAAGTGTGACTGTCAGCATTCAATCCAGTGACAAGGTAGACTGTATCCTCCCAAAGGTCAGCGAGCTTCCGCTTTCCTGACTCCCCCTTGTTAGCCAGCAACACTCGATCCCCAATCTCCACTGGCGCTCCTCTGACTCTTCTGTCATAAAGGTCAGCATGCCTCTTCAACTGCTTCGCTGCAGATGCCTGTGCTGTACTCATGGCTTCTTTCAGATTTCTCCTCAAAGACTGAACAAACTGGTCATAGTCGACAACTTCTGGGTTCTCTATGACAGAGCCAAAGACTATGTCAACAGGCAGTCTTGGCGTCCTCCCAAACATTAGCAGGAAAGGGGCAAAGCCTGTGGTCTCGTGGATTGTACAATTGTACGCAAACGTGAGGGACTTTAGCGCCTGAGGCCATCTGTGCTTTGCTCTTGTCGGCAGGGCCCGGATCATGTTTCCCAATGTCCTATTCATCCTTTCACAGGACCCATTTCCCATCGGATGGTACGGTGTGGTGTGAGACTTCTGAACACCTGCAACACTCAACAGTTCGGCTATTAAAGCGCTCTCAAAGTTGGCTCCCTGGTCTGAGTGTATACGGCGAGGCATCCCGTAGACACAGAAATAGTTGTTCCACAACTGATGAGCTACTGACTTAGCAGACTGGTTCGGACACAAGAAGGCATGAGCCAATTTGGTAAAGTGGTCAGTAACAACGAGCACATCCAAGGACTTGTTTGAAGAATCTTCTGCAGACCAAAAGTCTACGCACACTAGATCAAGAGGCTCAGTTGTTATTATGCTCTCAAGAGGAGCTCTTGCTTCCGGATCAGG